>NC_056440.1:49756450-49965873 GCF_018296145.1 Oncorhynchus tshawytscha | reverse complement strand
TTTTATTATTTCTTATTGTCGTTGCATTGTCGAGAACCATGTGTATCCTGTACATACGACGACTAATAAAACTTGAAACACCAGAAGACAATGGGCATGGGATGTTCCCAGCAGACCAACTCATAGACACCTCCAGTACATTAGTTGTACATTAAAGTGAAGAAAAGTCAGGGAAAGATCCACAGAACTCCAGTTCTGTAGTGTGCTACACCTCCCTATAACCTGCCTGCTGCAGCCCTGCCCTGGGCCACCAGTGTCACGGTTAAATTTTTAAACATGTGATTGTTTTTAAAATATTAACAACATACAGAGCCCCCTAGCTCGGAGCTTGTCTTCCACATGAATTAGCTTTTGCGCCATAGACAACAGAGGGATGAAAATTGAGAAAGTGATGTTATATTCATATGGTAGTTACAATGGAGGTTAGAAGTTGCCTGCTAATGTCACAGTGTGACTGTAATTTCTGGTGACAGTACGGCTGTGGTGAGACACGGTACCATGTTAGCACCTGCCGTGGTAACAGGCTGCTTAAGGTCAACAAGGACCAACTGACTTCCTCCTCAGAGAGAGAACTTCACATTCAACTTGGAAGGAGGAGGAGAGGTAGGCTGTCTTGCCAATGGCTGACAATGACCATAGGAGTTGGAGAAACAGCACAAACATGCTGAAGAACGCTGACGCTGTTAAGGCTGTTTTTCTTGGGGTGAAGAATATTTGTCTTCCTAGAAGAGTGGCTATTCATGAAGTTTAAGTCTATTTCTGTTTACTGGAAGATAGGGCACCAGAAAACCTGGAAATGATTGTCAATGGAGATAGAAAGGGAGAGAGAGTAATGTATTCAAGGGAGCGCACGTCCAAAAAGAGAAGGATGAGCTGAGGAGGGGAAAAAGAGTGAGTGAGAAATGGAGGGAGCGAGACAGAGGAGGAGAAAATAGAGAGAGGCGCCAGGGGCAGATGAGGATGCCATGGAGGTGGCAGAGCAGCGGAGAGAGACAGTGATGAAGTGACGGAGAGCGGAAGAGAGGGAAAGAAGGAGGAATAATAGATGACAATAGAAGTGCATTAGAGAGCAGGGGGGAAGGGGGCTGCGGGCATTTCCGTGCGTGCGTCCTCAGACTACCATGAGAGGACAGGAGACAGGGAACAGGGGTACACACAGTGCAAAGTGGAAGCAGTGGATCCAGTTGTATCAAGTTAAAGCAGGTGACAAACTGCCATGGTCCCCGTCCTACAAATAACTAGCCCTCTCTCTTACTGGTACATCTATCTTATATGGAACAGCCTCCTTTCTATTGAAAAACTAACTAACTAACTAACTAACTAACTACTAGAAGTCATGTCTGAAGTGCCTTAAGTGAATAATATCGAATAGTCTGTGCTGTCAGACGGGAAAAGATTAGATAGCAAATCATTATCAACAAAGGTGGCCTCATTCACACCACAGGCTACCTAGTAAAAACGCACTTAAACAAGACAGTGTCATCACTCACTTCTCAGTCGTCGCCCTCCCTCGGCTTGTACCCCCTGCCCTCTGCCTCCCTCCTACACACGTCTGCCTCGCTCCACCTCCTTCCCTCCCCTCTGCCTCCCCAGCTACCCTCTGAAGTAGGCTGTCATGTGGAGTGTGAGTGGTCTTCTCCTCTGCCATATGCGTGGAGTGTAAGAGTATAAACTAGCTGTCACCACAGCGATGCTGCTTCTTCCTGTTGGAATTCATATCAGACACAACAAAGGAGGTGGCTGCATGGCGAGGTCACGGGCCACAACCATCCTTCCTACATTATTCATGGACCACTTCCCTGTCCGCCACACACACACACAGCAGCTGAGTTTGTACCATCACGTCGCAACAAGGTCACCTGTCAGCATTTGATTGAATTTGGGAGACAATATTTTGAAAATTACTTTCGAAATGTTATTGATAGACTGACTGTAGGTTTAGTTTTGCTTATATTTGAGTTGATAATTTGCAAGTTTCTCCACTCCCTGAATGTCATCGCATCATGAAATTTTAAAATTTGCCTTCCCCTGTCATTGTTTGTACTTCTTTGCTTGCATAATTAAGCAGCGAGGGAGGCAGATGCCCTAGATGGTGTCTCCTGACATGGGACGTGTACTCGAGGAGAGCTGGGAGATTGTGGCTGGGGAATTTAATTGAGTTTGTGTCTGTCCATGTCCAAAGTACTGGCTGTCTTCGTCTCTTGTTCATGCTGGACACAGAACCACCTGTCTGCGCTGGGCCTGACTGACGCCTGGGACCAAAAGACAGACGATTTCTCCGGGGCTTCAGCGTCCAAGGGGCTCCACCTAAGGACCGTCCACCACTGGGGCTCCTTGGAGCTGGGCTCCGAGGCTGGGGAGGGGGCGACTGAGCTGTGGGACGAGAAGGTGGAGAAGCCCAAGTCGTTCTACGCCGACTACTCCTTCATTGTCCTGGTGAGGGATAACACTAAAGGGGCCCTGCTACTGTTGAGGATCTGGACCAGGCTGGAGGGGACCTGCCTTGCATGATGTGCTGTAGTGGGACCACCCTACTGGAGACTAGACATTCACATTGACTCTCTCTATGACACACATTCACGAAACCTAGCGGACTAGCAGACAGTTAGACATTGTGTTTCGTAGGCTGACTAACTGGCCCACTGAGACTGGCACTGCCACTCACTATGACACACTATCAGGCTGCCACGTCTTTACACTGACAATAACACCCCCCCCGCTCTGACACTGGCATGCTCACACAGACTGTCTGACACTTACGACACACATGAATGGAAGTATAATACATTACCATACATGACAGAAACACTGAAACGCTAAGTTAGAGGGACTGACACACACAGGTCCTCTCTTGGCACTGGCGCGAGAGTCAACAGCAGTAACAAAATGACAAACAAACTTGCACACTGACAAACACTAACGCTCTGACAAACCAATCTGGCACCAGTTGACAAAACGTGAACAACAACAAGACTAACAGTCACGGACGGAGACACAGACACCGAGTCATTCCAGGAGACATGCGGAGGTAGGCAGTGATGTGACGTGGCGGGCAGATGAAGGGTGCTCTCTGTGGGACTGATAAGCTGGCTAGAGGCCCCCCTTCCCCTGGCCCCCTGGGTGTCTACTGAAGGAACGATCGCTGTGTGTGTGTGCTGCATGCTTGTGCTCCTGTGTGTGTGTGTGTGTGTCTCCTGAGAAGAGCAATCGCTAAATCAAGTAGTTATTGATGGGACTGGCTTAATGTTAATGTCCCAGAACAACACATACGGACCAGGTACCTTGTAATTCCACCAGGGATCAATGAGGCCAGGGCCTTTGTGTTGTGCCACTTACAAAGCTGTAACTAATCTACGGCACCCGACTGGACACATTGACTTTAATGTAGCTCATTTCATTATTATGGGCTATCAATGTCAATGTTATGGATTCGCATTTGCCTTAAGATGTATTACAATGCTGGAGGGATCAGTTAGTGTATGACTGAATAGTACCAACCTCTGAAAATGACTGATCACTGTATGCAATTGAAGTGGGAGGTTTAATTTTTTATAGCACGATATGAAACATTGCTGCACTATATTGTAAGCCTTTTGATTGTTTGTTTTTTCAATGCTTCAGCGAGACATCTACTTATTTTCCATGTCAACGAAGCTGTTCTTTTTACATTTTGCGTTGCATTTCTCAATCCATTCACCGACATTTGGCGACGATAGAGTAGATAACTGAGAGAACACAGACAGATTATTGCCAATTCAGTTGAGACCACAATAACTGTCCACCCTTGACAGCAGTCAGCAGTGATAAAGACAGAGCACTGCTTTTTTAATACTTCCTCCTCGCACTAAAATGGATCGTCTGGAGCCTCAGAGGTCTATGAAACTAGATTTAGATGCCAGAACACACATCAAGATATTGAGCTTTGAGTCTTGACAAATTGCACACTGATGGGGGCCTAGCAGGACCCACAGCCCCCATGACAGTTATGACTGACGCCTGCCCTAAAACTTACCTAACAAAACTTTCTGTCCAGAAGGCTACAAAACAAGAAAGACAGGAAATATGACCGTTTCTTCTCCACAAATGAATAATTGAGAAATAAAACAGGGGGAGTCGCTCTTTGCCATTAATCTTAAAAAAGAATAAGTGTCCCTGCGTAGGCATGTTTTATTCAAACGTTTTAGTCTCTAGTTTTTTTTTTGCTGATTCCAATGGATGCCTTAGTGCTTTGCTAGTCACACAGACGTCCAGATGTCATAACTTTTGCAGGGCCTGCAATGTTTGTGACCAAAATAGAAATACGTTACAGTTTCTTAGGGGGTTAAAGTGTAAATGGGTAGCAACATCTGTCCTGTTAGGAACTATGGAATATCCTGCCCAGAGACAAGCCTGTAGACTGCTAATGCACATTCTTGAAGTCTCTGATATTGTACCAACTATCACAACACTATTTATTATGATTATTTAATACAGCATTGCAAATAAAACACTAATCCCAAAGTACAGGACTACACAGTACTAGATCAGCTAGTAAACTAAGAAACAATATGGTGTTGTTCTGGCTGTGTGTGAGCTGACAAAGCCATACTGCAGTAGTAATGTACAGTATAAGGTATGAAGAGTAGTGGCTGAGTAAACACAAAGCCCCATTGACAGCAGGCTGATGAGCATGCAGGCTGTTGCTGTTCTGTGTGTGCATACATCAGTCTTGCTCACAGCATCAGCCCTCCTGCTGACTCACATTCACTTTCTATTTAGCTCAAAAGCAGCCAGCAGAGAGCAGTTGCACCAACACACACACACACACACACACACACACACACACACACACACACACACACACAGAGAACCTAAAAACTGAGGAGTATACCATTGCAAAAGAGGGTATTTACTTTCCTTCTGAGATGCAGTCAAATCTCAAGACAGAGTGAAATACAAACACAGCGCTAAATGTATCTCTATATCATTCTTGTTTATGTCGACGTGTCTTGAGATTTTACTCTACCATTTCCTCTGGTCCTAGGCTACAGAACTATTAACCAATAGATACATTACACACTCAGGAACATTGTGTGTAGATGTTTACAAGATGGCTTGAAGAGTAAAGTTGACTCTCTCTCTGTCGGTCAATGTGCACGTGCGCGCGCACACACACACGCACACAGTCTGTCTATGGAATAGACAGGTAATTGAGTTGAATACATTATGGGGGCTAGGGGTTGAATGACAGAGTGACAATGACAGAGTGACATTATCACAGCCAAAAGCTTCCAATATAGCTTCCACCATATAAAGGGGTTAAGGGAATCTCTGGTCTCATCTCTGTTTTTAAATAAAAGTTTATAAAAAGCTGGCCCTGAACTAAATCTCCCCTGCTGCCTTTTGTCAAGGTTCAGCTCTGAGCGGCCTGTGCCATCTGATGCACAACAGAGAGTTGAAAGAGTGCACTCTCTCCTCTCCTAGTCGAGAGGAATCCTAGCCTCTGTACTTACCCTTTTGAGTAAAAAGGCCAATTGCTCACTATGGTTGTGTGATCCTCAAGGGTCATCGGGCAGATAGGAATCTTACAGGTGCCTGTCCATTTTCGCCTTGTCTCTTTTAAAAGCATGAGATGGGGAAATGGTGAAAAGCGAAAGAGATTGGTTAGGTTAGAAAATGTTTGGTGTTTCAATATTGTTTCAGCATCTTAGGCAAGTTGAGATGTGAGGGACCTCTGTAGGTAACGTTTGGCCTTGTTTATGCTCCGCCATCCTCGATAGATCATCTGGAGGAGAGCTAACAGAGGGGTGCAATAATGAATTGGCTTACTAAGGATGCATTTTGTTCTATTTAAATGAGTAAATGCAAAATTGTCCCATGGCCTAGATGTTCTCGAGTTTGTTAAGTGTTTACTAATGACATGTCCAGTTTAGTTTCACATTCATAATGTGAACGTTTCATTGACCTAAGCGTACTCATCCAGGCTAGTCAGGGACGCTCTTTTAAATCCATATTTTTTAAATAATTATTAAGGTATTTTTCAGCAGTAATGTAAAATGTCAATTTCAGTGCAGAATGTGTGACACGTGATTATAATGTTCGCAATATCACTGACTTTGTTGACTTACCGTAGTCCTCGGTTAAGAATGATTTAGTAAATGGTGTAGATGACAGTTGGTTGTATTCGCTCAAACCCGGCACGCGCACTCAACGGCCCAGCTGTGCGGCACGCGCTGCGTTTCTGACTACTGTTTCTTCTGCATTGTTTATATGGAATTTATAACTTACAGCTAGGGAACTTTATGTTATTAATTTATTTCACCTTTATTTAACCAGGTAGGCAAGTTGAGAACAAGTTCTCATTTACAATTGCGACCTGGCCAAGATAATTAATGCATCAATGTGGGAGTGTAAAATGTGTGTATGCACATGACAAATGTTTCAACCTGCTTCCAGCTTTTCTTTTCTTTTCAGGAACTTTTCTTCCCCTTGCATCACAATCGGGGTGGCCTAATTTTCGCAATTGGCAATCAGTCTTGTGTGCTTTATGAGCGAATTAGGACATAAACGCTCACATTATTGTGGACGGCTTGCCTTCTCGTGGGGCCCGAGTGCAACCGAGAAAGGGAGTTGAAAATGGTGCAGGCGCCGTTTGCATGGAAACGTGTCTTTACAAGCGTGCCTCTACAAAGCACGATAGTGGGGGCAACAACACCGAGAAGAAACTAACAAGTTGGCAAGCCAGTTTATTCAAATCATTGTATATCTAGTGGTTTTGGAGTATGTAAGAATAAACGGATAAATCATTACAAACGTGGATTTGCCAACAGTATTATTACCTTGCGAAAGGTAATGTGGTTGTCAACTAGTTAAAGTTATATTGTTACATACACAAGTACAGTGCAATGCTTAACTTGCATGCTCGTCAGCTCATATATTTGGTCTGCAGCTACCAGTAGGTAGCTAACGTTAGTTAGACCTAGGGGGGTTGCTAAGTACCTCTGGTGTACAAATATAGCATTTTGGAAAGGGAATTATGCGCTCCTTCAGAGGCGTTATAATGCCAAACTTTTAACGAAAAAAGGTGTATTACGTTAGCTAGCTACTGTATGTTAAATGACTTTATAAAGAAAAATGTGTATCACGTTAGCTAGCTATGTTCAATAATTGATGAGCCTTTAAAAAATATATATTATTCCCACTTCACTCCAACTGGAACAATTATTGGTGGCTATCCTCTGCAAAAGCAAACCGCCCGACATTAAAAGCAAGTGTCCCTCTAACAGTTAATGAATCTCTGCCTGAAGCAGACTGATCTCCAGACCATATTAATGTTATTGGTCACTGTCAACCTGCTGCCTCCCATCTCTGATCTAAAGTGAGGGTGCATTTCAAAGGGTTTTCTTTGAACTTTCTCATTATTACTCCCGTTCCTTAATAACATGTCTCCTTTATTACATACAATCCTTAGAAATGGACATCATGGGAAGTAAATGAAAGTTTCAATAGAGCAGGGTCCCCCTGCCAGCTTTGACAGGTGAGGTGGCTGACGAGCAGATATCAGCCTGAGATAAATAAAAAAATAATGATAATAATAGTTCACGAACCTGTTGACTTTTTGATTTTATAACTTTTTTTTGCAGATATGTCCTCCAGACATCAGGACTGTCTCGCACTAATTTGCAAGCATTTATTCCCTGGGCTCCCAGACTTTCCTGTGGAATAAGGTATGGAGGGGACTAAAGGCTCAGTAATGGAGTTGGCATGATAGCACAAACAGATCTGGGACCAGGCTAACATAAGCAAACCTTAGCTCTAAATACTGTCACACCACCAGGGTATGTGTTCAGGCCTTATTAATGTTCTGATAGTTGCAGATAGAAATATGATGTATAGAGCTGACATGCCTCCTTTACTCTTCATGATCTGGAAGCCTGCCTGTTCCCCATAATGTATTTCTATCTGATAAGCTCGTGTCCCGCTGAACATGTCATGACCCAGCAAACCTCACCCTGAGACTGACATCATTCAGCTTATTTTCTTCATAGTTCATAAAAACTAAATTAGCTTTTTATACTCTCTTTGATTCCGTTGCCAAAAAGCTATTCAAATGACAAGGCATGAATTAGACTTTATGAAAGTTACTTTTATCCAAAATGTCTAAATTATGTAATTAAGTTATTACACGAGCAGACGTTTGACAAATAGCCCTACCCATGGGCTCTCTAGGGACTGGAGTTTCCAGTCCTTTTGTAACTTCATAGCATTCGGTGGTACTCAGCATAATTATATCATATCAGCATTGAACTCATAACCACTGCGGAAAGCAATGACGACCCCCCCCTGCTCTCACAAAATGACAGAAAAGAGAATGGCAGAGATTATCTTGACAACGCAGTGAATAAGATGTAATTATGAACATTTTACTGTCTGTCACTGTAATTATTAATACTTTTTGTGTGTGTGTGTGTGTGTGCGTGTGTGACTCACAGTGGAGATTCAAGAGGAAAGCAGCCGAGGAATGCCCATGATGATAGAAGAGGTGGGCGCGTACACCATAGGCCTGGTAAAAATATCATATTTCCCTATAGCGGAAGTCTTGTCAACAGTAATGAATTGATTGTCAAACTCAATATACCACCAGCAGACATACAAATGATGGGATCAAATTACACTGTATCTCCATTGCAGATGAACACACAAACAACACTCCAGAAGTAGAAAACTTTTATCGTGCAAAAGTCTGGCAGACACAATGGTCTAAACGTGGAGAGCAGGAGGGAGGATACAATGGTTCAAACGTGGAGAGCAGGAGGGAGGACACAATGGTTCAAACGTGGAGAGCAGGAGGGAGGATACAATGGTCTAAACGTGGAGAGCAGGAGGGAGGATACAATGGTCTAAACGTGGAGAGCAGGAGGGAGGATACAATGGTTCAAACGTGGAGAGCAGGAGGGAGGACACAATGGTCTAAACGTGGAGAGCAGGAGGGAGGATACAATGGTCTAAACGGGGAGAGCAGGAGGGAGGATACAATGGTCTAAACGTGGATAGCAGGAGGGAGGACACAATGGTCTAAACGTGGAGAGCAGGAGGGAGGATACAATGGTCTAAACGTGGATAGCAGGAGGGAGGACACAATGGTCTAAACGTGGATAGCAGGAGGGAGGACACAATGGTCTAAACGTGGAGAGCAGGAGGGAGGACACAATGGTCTAAACGTGGAGAGCAGGAGGGAGGACACAATGGTCTAAACGTGGAGAGCAGGAGGGAGGACACAATGGTCTAAACATGGAGAGCAGGAGGGAGGACACAATGGTCTAAACGTGGATAGCAGGAGGGAGGACACAATGGTCTAAACGTGGATAGCAGGAGGGAGGATACAATAGTCTAAACGTGGAGAGCAGGAGGGAGGACACAACAGTCGAAACGTGGAGAGCAGGAGGGAGGACACAATAGTCGAAACGTGGAGAGCAGGAGGGAGGACACAATAGTCGAAACGTGGAGAGCAGGAGGGAGGACACAATGGTCTAAACGTGGAGAGCAGGAGGGAGGACACAATGGTCTAAACGTGGAGAGCAGGAGGGAGGACACAATGGTCTAAACGTGGAGAGCAGGAGGGAGGACACAATGGTCTAAACGTGGAGAGCAGGAGGGAGGATACAATAGTCTAAACGTGGAGAGCAGGAGGGAGGATACAATGGTCTAAACGTGGAGAGCAGGAGGGAGGATACAATGGTCTAAACGTGGAGAGCAGGAGGAGGTTATAGAGCGGCTGGTCAGTGTACCTGCACACTCACTGTCCCTCTCATCAATTGAATTAATATAATTTATTACCACTCTGAAGCCCAGGGAAGACCACAGGTAGCACAACACACACACACACACACACACACACACACACACACAGAGCTGGCATTTCCATGCAGTGACCCGTACCCCCACAGTGTCACCCTGTGGAAGATGGCAGCAGCTGCCGAGCAGAGCTGATGGTGGGTGGTGTAACTACAGTGTTTGTAATCAGACTCCCATCCGCTACACACTCTGCCTGCTAACATATTCTACATTACCAGACAGCAGAGCAGAGCACCTCAGCCCTGTATATATCTGCATAGTAATATGACTAAGACATATCTGGGTAATAATAAACTCTTTATTCTCTGTCCTCCATAAAGAAATGGAGGTAGAATACTGTGTATTATCTGAAAGACTGAGTTTAGAATGGCATGTAAAGGGAGATCGGATGGGGGGATGGTATGTGGAATTAGTTAGTGCCTTTGTGACAACTGTTGATGTTCAAGTTTTATTATACTAACATACTGTATTAGTCAATACAAACTAAATAAACCTGTAAAAAGGGCTAAAAGTTTTAATGTCAATGCTTTTCTTGCAATCTCCCATCGGCTCCAACCTCCCATCTGAGAACATTTGATTGACTAATTTGCAGTTTTCCCCCTTCCTTTCCCTCCCCCCATCCAGAGGGTGCTGTTAAAACGTTGTGTGGCTCTGACCGACATGTCTGAGCTGCCTTGGTCAGAAGAGAACGAGAAGGCCCTGCATAAGTGTCCCCCTCTTCCCTATGGTGGTAGACCAGCTGGCTTTTTTGGTCCGCTCTGATGGCGGTGAGGTGCTGTGTGAGAGCGTTGTGCAGTTTGGCATGGTGCGGGGCAGCACCACCGAGAAACTGTTGAGGATGATGAACGGTGTGCAGGCCCCCAATTCACCCTCAGCACCGCCTGGCCCGACAGCATCAAGAACAGCTACTCTACCCGCATGCACTGCTTCCTTACCAACCTCGCAGTAACTGACATGTGGCTCCTCGGGACGAGACAGCGCCACCTAGTGCTAGCCTTACATCCATTCTGCACCAGACCGCCACCCAGAATGGGTGCACAGTTCCTGTACTTCTTCCCCCCCAACTCAGCAGGAGTCCCTCTTTCTCTCATCTTGTAAACCCTCCACTCCTCATCCCACCTCTCCTTCACCTCCACTTCCCGTCTTCTTCATCCCACTTTCCCTTCCCATGAGGTCCCATTTCCTAACCACAACCCTTCATGAATAACCTCTTTGATATCAATTACACATTAGCTGTCTAAAAAGCTGCCAGGCTCAGACCTGAAAAACTATTTTCAGAGAGAGAAACCCAACAACAATGAAGGTTACACAGTTGACAAAACGACAGCTTTGACAGAAAACCATTGATCTGTTTCATGCTTCACTGTTGTTGAGGCTTTTGGAGAAAATTCTAGCAGCCTACACAGTGTTATTGTGCTATTCCTACCCTCTTCTTCTCCTTTAAAAAGGTAGAAGTTCTCAGTAAAAGTGACCTTTGATGAGACACGTAGTGATAATCACGCAGTCAGTCACACACACACACACCAGTACTGTGCAGTCAATTGTGCGCTGTGATGGTTCATTTATGCTAATTGCTCAATCACCACAGACTATGCCACTTTTTACACTCTGTTGGTAAACATAAACTGCACAATCAGAACACACACACACACACACTCTCTTCACCTGAAGCAGCAGTTCAGTCAGACTCGTGGGATAATCAGCCAACGATTTGGGTCATTCTAAATAGTGACAGTAGCACTCTACATTCTTTGTTTCCCCCTCTCTTCCCGCTAACTCATTTTGTGGATCATATTCAGTCAATTATGTGCACGCCATCTAAGAAAAAAAGAAAAAACATTTCTAGGATACAGAACTTTTTAAGAAAGGCACATCACCATGCCTCCAGGGTAAACTGAACAGCATTCTTCTTTCTGCGAGATATTGAAACTTTATTCTGAACCTCGCTGTGGCAAAAACAAGTCATTATACGTCCACTGTGACTGCAGTGTGTGTGTGTGAGGCCTTTACTACAGTGACTATATAAATGTGTAAGTAAGTTGCGAGCGGAGGGCAGGCAGCCCAGGTAATAGGGCCTCTGGTACACAGGTTTCTCCCACGCCTGGCCTTCTGCAGTCGTCAAGCAGCGGATCCATTTGGCTGCAAGGCAAAGGTTTACCTCATCCATTGTTCATTCATCCATTCACTTCTAACTGCTCCCTGGATTCGCAAATACACACAAAGTACATACACATAAACGTACATATGTATAGATATTTATACAGAAAAGGTTTGCCCTCAAACACACGCATACGGATGCAAGCAGACACACGCACCTAAAACAACATTGCGCTTTGGCTGTTTTGCTCAGCTTTGCTGCTCTGAGTTGTCTCATTATCTCTCTTTCTGTCCTTGTGTTATTTCTCTTCCCATAAAGGTCAGAGTCTCTCTGTTGTGTCTCCCGTCTGGCTCTGTGTGTGTGTGTCTGTGTCTGTGTCTGTGTGTCTGTTTTTCTCTCTCCTCTGTCTTTCTCTCCTCTCTGTCTTTCTCTGTGTCACTATATCACTCTCTCTCTTGCTCTGTGTGTGTGTGTTTGTGTGTGTGTGTCTCCTAACTAGCCTCCCAGTCAGAGGCAGTGCCACCAGAGTCTCTGGTTCTCACTGATACTCCGACCTTGTTCTCTTTCATCTCATCATTTCTCATCAGGCCAATACAGTCTGTTTGGATGCGCTTTTCACCTTCCTCCTTCCACCTCTTCTTCTTTCATTCAAACCATTTCTCTTTCATGTTGCTCTGTATTATAGTTTTCATTGCTGCAGTTCTCACTCAAGTGGTGGGAAATGTTTGAGATGAATGGTGCAGTAGGTTGGAGTGATGCTGAGAACTATTTTCACTCTGTGTTATTCAGTGGCCCACAGTAGAGTAGTGAACACTGGCTTCCCCTGGTGTGCATATAGTCAATATTATTGTATTTCATCTCAATGGCGTAGGGGAATATGTTACACAAATCAGTCTTTACATATCTACCGTTGTTGAACAACTCAGTACATTTGGCTGTATTTGCAGTATAAAAAAGAATATATAAAAGGAATACAAAATGCTTCATAATATGATTATGTGGTGTTTAATGTAGCCGTATGTGTGTGCATGCAGAAACCAGTTTCAAGCTGGTGGGAAACTCAGTGCTGTATCCCTATGGAGGCCCTGCAGCACAGCCCGGAGGTGACCAGTAAGAACAAGGAGCTGGTGCAGAGACTGGAGAGTAAGCCTGGGGTGTGGGGGTGGGTGAAACTGCTGCTGGTGGGGGTCTATTGTCTTAAATATTGCAGCATCTTCATGTTCTCATTCATGAGCCAAATTCACGTTACCCTAAAATGTTCCTGACTCTGTTGTCTTCTGTTATCCCTGTTCATCTAACTGCCTTACTCTCTGCTGTCCTCTCCCACCCCACCCTCTCTCTCCCCCACTGCTACTCACCCATCCATCTATTGTGTCCCCTCCAGGACGGCTCTCTCTGAGCCCATCCTGTCCTTCCTCTCCCTGCCGAGGGAGTCTTGTGCAGTGATGCCCTAGCTCGAGCCCAGAGGTGGCTCCCGAGCAGGCCCACATCCTCACCCTTATCCTCAACCTCATCTGCCTCATCTTGGTCAACTACTTGTCTTCTACAACACCCATGAGAAGCTCACTGCACTCTTCAGAAAGGTAGAGAATGTTTTTTTCCAGATTTTATTCTATGGGACGGACCCGCTCTCTGTCAGATTCACTCCGGTGAAAGGTTGGGGTCAATTTAATTTTGATTCAGTAAATTTGGGAGTGGAATTGAAAGTTGAATTACAATGGGATAATTGCCATTGAAAATGAATGAATGCCACTTTTCAATTCTTGAGTCAATTGACTGACGAATTGAAATGGAATTGACCCTAACCCTGCTTCACTGAGCCACCCACTCATATCCCTCCCTATCAACTCAGCTCTTACCACGTACCTCTCCTTCAAAGAATTTATTTCCAACCAATCTTGTCTCCCCCTGCTAAATATTCAGCCTATCATCTGGCCCTCAGGTCTTCTTTCAGGTATCTCTGCACTCCAATCAGAGTGTACTACTGCTCCTCTGTTCCTCTGATAAGGCATCAGCTTGTAGTAACAGAGAGAGAGAGAGATCACAGCCACAACACCCCTTCCATGTTAGCTGAGCAGAGAGGACCACACTCGTTTTATTATCCAGTCGTTTTTATTTCAATCTCCTCGAGAGGCGAAGCCGGGAAAAGCGTTTAACCTCTCATAATTACGCTCTGACCTTCCCCTCTCTCGTCGTTGGAATCGTTTGCTGCCGTCCCACCGACTGTATTCCTTTTCTAGTTCATTTTTTTCTCTCCCTTCTTTTCTTGTCTCTCTCTCTGGCCCTTTGATAATACATCAGGGAAAGAGACTGACTGGCACAAAACATTTGGTCTAATTGTTTCCTCTGGGTTAGTGGCGGTGTCGGGAGGGGAGCAACGTAACCTAGCTCAAAGGCCTTCCAGACACGGACTTTTCAAAGGAGACCCTTTCTATCTCTCCTCCCTCTCTCACTTCTTCCTTCATCCTTCAGCTCCACGCACGCAGGCACGCACGCGCACGCACGCACGCACGCACGCACGCACGCACACACACACACACACACACACACACACACACACACACACACACACACACACACACACACACACAGGGTCCAAAGACACCTTTAACCCGCTCAAAGGGTACTGCGCTCGGGTCGGTTCAAGCTCCTTCATCCAACACCTCCGCAGCCTCAGCCAAAAGGACTGGATCTCTTGCTCTAATTATCTCATTCCCTTGCCCTCGCTCTCTCCATTCATTATAGCTCCTGTCACGTCTGCTCAGAGAGAGTTAGAGAGAGTCCTGGAGAGAGAGACAGAGTAGGCCTATTCAACCCCAAGTCTGTTCTATTCTCACGGTTTCACCATCTAGAGAGGAAGTTGAATTGAGTTGATCAGGATCCCGATGCAGCAGCTACTCTTCCTAGTGTTACAAAGCAGCCGTAGTGGACCTTCTGTTCAATCACTTTTGGGGAAATTAGTGGCTATTTTTCAATAGCAGTTTGTTTGACTAGCATTGTTCTCTGTTTGCTGTAGCATAATATGCTGAGGAACAGCATAACAGTCATCAGTCCATACACAGACTGGAGCAGTGCCTCTCTCCAAGCATCACAGGTGTGCTTTTATGTCCACGCGTCCTTCTGGCCTCTTGTCCCACTAGTTCTCTGTGATTTCACTGCTTTTTATCTGCCCTCTAAGCCTCTGTGTTTATTTTCCTGTTTATTATTCCTCTAAACACCTGTCAATGGATAGCAGGGTTTTTACAACTGCTTTGCTGCTCAGTGCTGACTGTACACTGTGCATAAAGGCACTCTGTGTAGAGCAGGAGTCTGAAGGCATCGTTTGTGACCAGTGACCTGGATCACACTACCTGGTTCATAGACCTGGCTCGGCAACCGCTCAGCAACCCCAACCGCCACTGTTGTAATTGGCTGAGGAGGAACAGGGATGCTGTTTTACGCAGCGGAGAGCGACTGCCCCCTCTCATTGAAGACATGGCAGTTCAAGGCTGACCGCGGTACTGCAGGCATGGTTAGCAGAAAACAGAATCTCCATTATAGTCAATGGAAAAATTGTAATCATCGTGTTAATTAAAAAAATGTTTTGAAGACAAATCATGGTACTAGTAACTGCTTCTAATACACCAGATGTATGTCCTTGAACCAATTATTTTTTAATCGCACACAGAAGAGGTTATAAGGATAAATGAGTTGCTAATGGCAACCTGCAGTCCTCAGTCGGCCTTCAACTTGACTTACTCAAGGAGAGGGGGCTGCACTGAGCAAGTCTGCAACGTCACTTCCTGGAGTAGCTCATTTGTCTCATGCGTTATTGAATCTTCATATTATGAATTAATGGTGTCATGCGATTGATGGCTTCGTCCATTCATGTATACAGTCATTGGCTTTATGTAACTCCAATGGCCACCAGAGAGTGTGTGTGTGTGTGTGTGTGTGTGTGTGTGTGTGTGTGTGTGTGTGTGTGTGTGTGTGTGTGTGTGTGCTTGTGTGCGTCCCTCCAGTGGCGTAAAATAATCAAAAAAAGAAACATCTTGTGTTTATTTTGGTAAGAGAAGGATTCAAGATTCGATCTGTTTTTTTCTCTCTCTGAAAGCTGGAGCAGAACCAGCTCTGTCTAATGTGGTTTCCGCTGTGTGTGATTTTTGGGCCAATCATTTCTAATCAGAGTCCATTTGATTCACGGTAGCAGCAGCAGTGTGTGTGTGTGTGTGTGTGTGTGTGTGTGTGTGTGTGTGTGTGTGTGTGTGTGTGTGTGTGTGTGTGTGTGTGTGTGTGTGTGTGTGTGTGTGTGTGCTGTGTGTGTGTGTGCTTGTGTGCACGTCTGTGTGTGTGTACGTGCGCTTGTGCACACATTACTTTTTTGTGTGTGTGTGTGTGTGTGTGTGTGTGTGTGTGTGTGTGTGTGTGTGTGTGTGTGTGTGTGTGTGTGTGTGTGTGTGTGTCTACCATTGCAGGGACCTAACCAACCATTTGTTTGGGCTTTTATTTTTCTTCGTGCTGGAGAGAGAACACAACACAACAACTTGTTTAATATCATTTTACAATCAAACAGACCCTGTTCCATCCAATGCCCAGAGCGAAAAATAAAATAACAATAAACCCCTTAATATAGCCTAGTGATAATAATGTGGAAGGGAAAGGGGATACCTAGTCTGTTGTACAACAGAATGCTTTCAACTGAAATGTGTCTTCTGCATTTAACCCAACCCCTCTGAATCAGAGCGGTGCGGGGAGCTGTTGTTGTTGAATATACACATTCTCATGATTTACCAGTATTTACAATGCATCCCAATGGACACAGGTCAAGTAGTACACTAGTGAACAGGTTGCCATTTTGCCATGGTTTTTTTGCCAAAAAAAGAGTTGGCCCTAGTGATAATGATCATTGTCCCTGGTATGTAGTGGTATGTCTCCAGTGAACAGAACATGCCAACTGTTAGAACTTGCTCTATGCAACCTTTTCTTACCTTTCCAACTGGGGCGGCTGGTAGTCCAGCTGTTAGAGAGGCGAGCCAGCCACCGGAGGGTTGCCCGTTCGAATCCCAGGTCTGACGGGAAAAAATCCATCAGGAAGTGAGCTGGCACCAGGAGGGTTGCTGGTATCAAATCTTAGATGCCATTGCCTGTCGTTTTGCCTTTAAGCAAGGCGCTTAACCCCTACAACAACAGCTCCCGGGGCGCCCAGTGTGGCAGCGCCCCACACCTCTCTAAAAACCTGTATATTTATGCATTTCTGTGTCTTTCGAAGTTGTTTTGTTAAAATGCGGAAGTCAAATTTCGGTTGGACCTTGTGTTTAAATTGATCAATAATGTGATCTTCATGTTGAATAGTCACTGCCAGTGATGGGTGACATGAAGTAGTGGTGGGAGGCGTTACAGAACCTTGGTTCATATCAAATCACATTTTATTTGTCACATACACATACATGGTTAGCAGATGTTAATGCGAAGTGTAGCGAAATGCTTGTGCTTCTAGTTCCGACAATGCAGTAATAACCAACGAGTAATCTAAACTAACAATACCACAACTACTACCTTATACACACAAGTGTAAAGGAATGAAGAATATGTACATAACAATATATGAATGAGTGATGGTACAGAACGGCATAGGCAAGATGCAGTAGATGGTATAGAGTACAGTATATACATATGAGATGAGTAATGTAGGGCATGTAAACATTATATGAAGTGGCATTGTTTAAAGTGGCTAGTGATACATTTTTCATACATTTGTACATTATTAAAGTGGCTGGAGTTGAGTCAGTATGTTGGCAGCAGCCACTCAATGTTAGTGATGGCTGTTTAACAGTCTGATGGCCTTGAGATAGAAGCTGTTTTTCAGTCTCTCGGTCCCAGCTTTGATGCACCTGTACTGACCTCGCCTTCTGGATGATAACGGGGTGAACAGGCAGTGGCTCGGGTGGCTGTTGTCCTTGATGATCTTTTTGGCCTTCCTGTGACATCAGGTGCTGTAGGTGTCCTGGAGGGCAGGTAGTTTGCCCCCGGTGATGCGTTGTGCAGACCTCACTACCCTCTGGAGAGCCATGCGGTTGTGGGCAGAGCAGTTGCCGTACCAGGCGGTGATACAGCCCGACAGGATGCTGTCAATTGTGGATCTGGAAAAGTTTGTGAGTGCTTTTGGTGACAAGCCAAATTTCTTCAGCCTCCTGAGGTTGAAGAGGCGCTGCTGTTCCTTCTTCACAACGCTGTCTGTTTGGGTGGACCAATTCAGTTTGTCCGTGATGTGTACGCCGAGGAACTTAAAACTTTTCACCTCCTCCACTACTGTTCCATCGATGGATGGGGGTGCTCCCTCTGCTGTTTCCTGAAGTCCACGATTATCTCCTTTGTTTTGTTGATTTTCCTGACACCACACTCCGAGGGCCCTCACCTCCTCCCTGTAGGCCGTCTCGTCGTTGTTGGTAATCAAGCCTACCACTGTAGTGTCGTCTGCAACTTGATGATTGAGTTGGAGGCGTGAATGGCCACGCAGTCGTGGGTGAACAGGGAGTACAGGAGAGGGCTCAGAACGCACCCTTGTGGGGCCCCAGTGTTGAGGATCAGCAGGGTGGAGATGCAGTTACCTACCCTCAACACCTGGGGGCGGCCCGTCAGGAAGTCCAGTACCCAGTTGCACAGGGAGGGGTCGAGACCCAGGGTCTCGAGCTTGATGACGAGTTTGGAGGGTACTATGGTGTTAAATGCTGAGCTGTAGTCGATGAACAGTATTCTCACATAGGTATTCCTCTTGTCCAGATGGGTTAGGGCAGTGTGCAGTGTGGTTGCAATTGCGTCGTCTGTGGACCTATTGGGGCGGTAAGCAAATTGGAGTGGGTCTAGGGTGTCAGGTAGGGTGGAGGTGATGTGGTCCTTGACTAGTCTCTCAAAGCACTTGATGACGGAAGTGAGTGCACACGTCGGCAGTTGTCACAACGTGCACTTCTTTTCAAGCCCTTTAGCGGCAGCTGTTGTCTTCTGTCGACCTACTCTGCAATGTTATATGGTACATAGAGATACACTGTTACAACAAGCTGTCGGACACTGTCCAACACAAACTCCAACGCTCAGTCTCTCTCTGCGTCCGTCCCAGATATTCAACACCATCTGGTGTATTTCACAAAGCCTCCCAGTCTCTGTCTGTCTGGAAGACAGAAGAAAAGGCCAGTGGATGTTACTCTTAAGTCAAGACGTGCCTCTCCGTCTCAGCGCCGTGCCGGGGGTTTGAAGAGCTGCAGATTCTCAGGAAACTGCCTGATTACACAGGAACTCAGGAAATCAGTTAAGATTCAGGAGACATATGTTGTATTCATCTTTCTTCTTCTTCTCAGAGAGAGAGAGAGAGATGTTGTATGTATTAACTCATAAGCTGGTTAATGCTGTAGCACTCTCCACCTTCAGCCCAAATGCGAATTTCTGTCATTTACATATCAATTAAATGTCCTGTGTTTTTCTCTCTATCCCCCTCCTTCATTAAAAGCGGCATTTGCTTGGCGGTGTAATCAGCCTGTAGAACACTTTTTCCTGGTGCCGTGGGCACTCGAGCACACACACACACACACACACACACACACACACACACACACACACACACACACACACACACACACACACACACACACACACACACACACACACACACTTATCTTGCGCACACACATACATTTGCACGCACAGACACACACAGACACACACACAAAACAAGGAAGAAGAGGTAGAGAGACACACACACATATCAGTGAGGCAGAGCAGGGCGGCTCAGCTCCCCAGCCTGCTGTTCCTCTGTCAGGATTAAACCACTGATCAGAGGAATGAAAGGGAAGCTGTCATTTCACATATCCCACTATATACATGACATCATCCCCAATAATGACACGGTCCTCCCTTTGACTCGCTCTGTCTCTATATTTCTCTCTCTCTTTCTCCTGTTTCTTATCTCCCTCTCCTCTCCCTCTCTCTCTCCCTCTATCCTACCTGTGTTTATCTGTGTGACAGACAGGATGGCGATGGTCGACTGACACCCTGCCATTACAAGGGGGATTTATTAAAAATTAAAATGTGAGCCTGGTTGAATTATACTCTACCCCTCTAAAGCCTCGGGAATTCTTCTCTCTCTCTGCTTGGTTATAATGCCAACCACACCTGCATCAGGAGTCTGAGGCTGGGTCCCAAATGGCACCCTATTCCCGATATAGTGCACTACTTTTAACCAGAGCCCTATGGCATTTAGGATGCAGACTGAACAGATGTAGATGTGCATACATCTGGTGTGATCCACCCCTGGAGGGGGATACCAGGGACTAAACACTTCAACCTGGCGTTTTAACATGATGAATATTAAAACCATACAATACATACACCAAGCAGAAGAAAACGTTACACTTGGACTGGAGGCTTGGAGTTGAAAGGGAGGGGAGGAGGGGGTGGGGGCTACATCTGTAGATTTTTTAAATCAATTCCACTGTTGAGCTTTTTGATGCAAAACATGAGGTGTGGGTTTTTCTTGACCAAATTACTTGACCAGGAATATATGTAGTCTACAACTAGGAGCCTTGAGGCTACATCATGGTAACTAGGGCCCTGAGTTTCACCTGGTGAGGCAACGTCATGGTAGTAGGGGCCCTGAGTTTCTACTGGTGAGGCTATGTCATGGTAGTAGGGGCCCTGAGTTTCTCCTGGTGAGGCTACGTCATGGTAACTAGGGCCCTGAGTTTCTCCTGATGAGGCTACGTCATGGTAACTAGGGCCCTGAGTTTCTCCTGGTGTGGCTATGTCGTGGTAATAGGGGCCCTGAGCTTCTCCTGGTGAGGCTACGTCATGGTAACTAGGGCCCTGAGTTTCTCCTGGTGTGGCTACGTCATGGTAGCAGGGGCCCTGAGTTTCTCCTGGTGAGGCTACATCATGGTAACTAGGGCCCTGAGTTTCTCCTGGTAAGGCTATGTCATGGTAACTAGGGCCCTGAGTTTCTCCTGGTGAGGCTACGTCATGGTAACTAGGGCCCTGAGTTTCTCTTGGTAAGGCTACGTCATGGTAACTAGGGCCCTGACTTTCTCCTGGTGAGGCTATGTCGTGGTAATAAGGGCCCTGAGCTTCTCCTGGTGAGGCTACGTCATGGTAACTAGGGCCCTGAGTTTCTCCTGGTGTGGCTACGTCATGGTAGCAGGGGCCTTGAGTTTATCCTGGTGAGGCTACGTCATGGTAACTAGGGCCCTGAGTTTCTCCTGGTAAGGCTACGTCATGGTAACTAGGGCCCTGAGTTTCTCCTGGTGAGGCTACGTCATGGTAACTAGGGCCCTGAGTTTCTCTTGGTGAGGCTACTTCATTGTAGTAGGGGCCCTGAGTTTCTCTTGGTGAGGCTACTTCATTGTAGTAGGGGCCCTGAGTTTCTCTTGGTGAGGCTACTTCATTGTAGTAGGGGCCCTGAGTTTCTCTTGGTGAGGCTACTTCATTGTAGTAGGGGCCCTGAGTTTCTCTTGTTGAGGCTACTTCATTGTAGTAGGGGCCCTGAGTTTCTCTTGGTGAGGCTACTTCATTGTAGTCGGGGCCCTGAGTTTCTCTTGGTGAGGCTACTTCATTGTAGTAGGGGCCCTGTAGGTCTAGTAGTCACCTGACCAAGAGAGATCTGAAGGTACTGTGTACATAACACACGTGTACTCAGTACCATAGGGCGGCACACAATTTGGCCCAGCGTCGTCCCGGTTAGGGGAGGGTTTGGCCGGTGTCGGCCGTCATTGTAAATAAGAATTTGTTCTTAAGTGAATTGCCTAGTTAAAAAAGGTTAAATAAATAAAACATATATCATTCAGTGCATTCAGTGCATTCGGAAAGTATTCAGACCCCAGTGTCTTTGTCCACATTTTTGCAAAATAAAAAAACAGAAATACCTAATTTACATAAGTATTCAGACCCTTTGCTATGAGTCTCGAATTTAAGCTCAGGTGCATCCTGTTTCCATTGATCATCCTTGAGATGTTTCTTCAACTTGATTGGAGACCACCTGGGGTAAATTCTATTGATTGGACATGATTTGGAAAGGCACAAACCTGTCTATATAATGTCCCACTGTTGACCGTGCATGTCAGAGCTAAAACCAAGCCATGAGGTCGAAGGAATTGTCCGTAGAGCTCCGAGACAGGATTTTGTCAAGGAACAGATCTGGGGAATAATACCAAAACATTATTGCAGCATTGATGGTCCCCAAGATCACAGTGGCCTCCATCATTCTTAAATGGAAGAAGTTTAGAACCACCAAGACTCTTCCTAGAGCTGGCCACCCGGTCGAACTGAGCAATCGGGGGTGAAGGGCCTTGGTCAGGGAGGTGACCAAGAACCCGATGATCACTCTGACAGAGCTCCAGAGTTCCCCTGTGGAGATGGGAGAACCTTCCAGAAGGACAACCATCTCTGCAGCACTCCACCAATCATTGTAGTGCGGCCAGACGGAAGCCAATCCTCAGTAAAAGGCACATGACAGCCCGCTTGGAGTTTGCCAAATGGCATCTAAAGGACTCATACCAAGAGAAACAAGATTCTCTGGTCTGATGAAACCAAGAGTGAATTATTTGGCCTGAATACCAAGAGTCTGGAAACCTGGCACCATCCCTACAGTGAATCATGGTGGGTGCAGCATCATGCTTTGGGGATGTTTATCAGCAGCAGATACTGGGTGACTAGTCAGGGGGGAAAGAATAATATGCAGATAGATCCTTGATGAAAAGTGCTCTGGAGCAGGTTAGGTCCTTCCAACGACCTGAGCACACAGCCAAGACAACGCAGGATTGTCTTCGGGACAAGTCTCTGAATGTCCTTGAGTGGCCCAGCCAGAGCCCGGACTTGAACCTGATTCAACATCTCTGAGTGACCTGAAAATAGCTGTGCAGCAACGGTCCCCATCCAACCTGACAGAGCTTGATAGGATCTGCAGAGAAGAATGGGAGAAACTCCCCAAATACAGGTGTGCAAAGCTTGTAGCGTCATACCCAAAAAGACTCAAGGTTGTAATTGCTGCCAAAGGTGCTTCAACAAAGTACTGAGCAAAGGGTCTGAATACTTATGTAAATGTCATATGTCTAAAAACCTGTTTTCCCTTTGTCATTATGGGGTATTGTGTGTAGATTGATTTAATACATTTTCG
Organism: Oncorhynchus tshawytscha; assembly: GCF_018296145.1. Classification (NCBI taxonomy): domain Eukaryota; kingdom Metazoa; phylum Chordata; class Actinopteri; order Salmoniformes; family Salmonidae; genus Oncorhynchus; species Oncorhynchus tshawytscha. The sequence goes on along the minus strand of NC_056440.1, from coordinate 49,942,807 downwards.
AATAAGGCCGTAACGTAACAAACTGTTCCGAATGCACTGTGTTACACAAGCCCTCCTAGTAATGTGTTGTCTTGCATCTTTTCTCTGTTGTTGGTGTTGATATTTTCTGTGTTATTGTTATGACTGATGAGCAATGAGACCATTCGGCTGTGCTGCCGAGAGATCTCCCTGGTCAGGATCTTCTAGTGATACGTGGTCTCCAGCAAGCAGACCCTCAACGACTGCATCCAGCGATCTCTGGCCTGGAAGGAGCTTTTCCTGCATGCCTCACAGCTGCACCACGAGTAAGGAGTAGGACACGCACACACACACACACACACACACACACACACCTCAGCTTGCTAGATATACTCATATACATTATGTCTACTTGCACGCATGCGCACACATAAAGTTGAAGTCGGAAGTTCACATACACCTAGGTTGGAGTCATTAAAACTTGTTTTTCAACCACTCCTCAAATCTCTTGTTAACAAACTATAGTTTTGGCAAGTCTGTTAGGGCATTTACTTTGTGAAGGACACAAGTAATGTTTCCAACAATTGTTTACAGTCTGGTTCATCCTTGGGATTAATTTCCAAACGCATGAAGGTACCGTGTTCACCTGTACAATTTTTTTAACGCAAGTATAAACACCATGGGACCACGCAGCCGCCACACTGCTGAGGAAAGAGACGTGTTCTGTCTCCTAGAGATGAACGTACTTTGGTACGAAAAGTGCAAATCAATCCCAGAACACCAGCAAAGGTACTTGTGAAGATGCTGGAGGAAACAGCTACAAAAGTATCTATATCCACAGTAAAACGAGTCCTATATCGACATAACCTGAAAGGCCGCTCAGCAAGGAGGAAGCCACTGCTCCAAAACCGTCATTAAAAAGCCAGACTACGGTTTGCAACTGCACATGGGGACAAAGATCGTACTTTTTGGAGAAATGTCCTCTGGTCTGATGAAACAGAAATAGAACTGTTTGGCCATAACGACCATTGTTATGTTTGGAGGAAAAATGGGGAGGCTTGCAAACCAAAGACCACCCCCCAACCGTAAAGCATGGAGGTGGCAACATCATGTTGTGGGGTGCTTTGCTGCAGGAGGGACGGGTGCACTTCACAAAATAGATGCATCATGAGGCAGGAAACTTGTTTGGATATATTGAAGCAACTTCTCAAGACATCAGTCAGGAAGTTAAAGCTTGGTCGCAAATGGGGTCTTCCAAATGGACAATGACCCCAAGCATACTTCCAAAGTTGTGGCAAAATGGTTTAAACAATAAAGTCAAGGTATTGGAGTGGCCATTACAAAGCCCTGACCTCAAACCTATGGAACATTTGTGGGCAGAATTGAAAACGCTTGTGTGCAAGCCAGGAGGCCTACAAACCTGACTCAGTTACACCAGCTCTGCCAGGAGGAATGGGCCAAAATTCACCCAACTTATTGTGGGAAGCTTGTGGAAGGCTACCCAAAACGTTTGACCCAAGTTAAAAAAATGTAAAGGCAATGCTAGCAAATACTAATTGAGTGTATGTAAACTTCTAACCCACTGGGAATGTGATGAAAGAAATAAAAGCTGAAATAAATCATTCTCTCTACTATTATTCTGACATTTCACATTCTTAAAGTATAGTGGTGATCCTAACTGACCTAAAACAGGGAATTTATACTAGGATTAAATGTCAGGAATTGTGAAAAACTGAGTTTAAATGTATTTGGCTAAGGTGTATGTAATCTTCCGACTTCAACTCTATGCTGTACGTACACTCACACACACTGTACACTCTTGCATGCTCTATATACGCACACACCGGACTAGGCTAGCGTCACTTCAATATGACCGGCAGGGTGTGTGATATGTGATTGCTCTGAGAGCCCCTGGCCCAGCTCATTTCACTGGTAGCGCAGAGGCCAAATGATTCTAATATACTTACACACACACACACACATCTCCAATACTTCTCAGGGCCCCTGCTGTCCGTATGGGCGATCGACCCCATCCACCCAATTAAAGACGGTGCTTAGTTCCTGATCAATGGGTGGGAAGAGGCCCCATAGCATAGCTGATGACTGCAGCATCAACTCTCTTATACTCCTCTGTATCCCTAGTATATTATGGTGGGAGTGGGTACAGCCAAAGGAACCGTAGATAGAGACATACTGTGTATGCGTCTACTCGTGACTCATTCAGCATTTTCTTACCGATGCTGATCTCTAGCCCCGTTTATACCGGACGCTAACATGCGTCCTCCGTCTCTGATCATGCCCTGATCTGATCAACATCAGTTCACAATGCATCTTTTAATCGTCATCACCTGGCTAAAGGTTGTGGACACAATCAGATTGTGGACATGGTCAGAACAAAGGACGCATGTTAGAACCAGGTATAAACGGAGATTCTGTGATCCCTTCTCTGGCCTCCTATAACCTTGTAGTATCTTACACAGGGTTTGTGTAGGCATTCACATGCATGTCAGTAGGAAGTCACTATCCCTGATTCTAACACAAAAGCCACATCACCTACGACTGTATCTTAGCATAAGACTGAGCTGCTGCAATGACGTTGTGTGTTATTTTCCAGGATACCAGTTAAGTACAAGAGTGGGTAGTTGGAACTGTTTACAGCCATTAATGTTTCAGTTCAAGTAGTAGTGTCCTTTCACATTTCGTATAACTTCAAGGAGGGACCTTGAACTGAAAATACCTCTGTCTGCAAGATAACCACCTTTAAAAAATGAATCACATTCCAACTCCTATCTCAAGACAGTCTTCCCTGGCCAGGCGAGGATAGGAGAGAGGAGGAGAAGGGAGAGGTGATAAGTAAAGAAGTGCTGATACATCTCTCTCTCTCCCCCCACTCTCTCTTCCCTTTCCCAACTCTCTCTGCCTCTCTCCCCCAATCTCTCTTCTCTTTCCCCACTCTCTCTGTCTCTCTCCCCCACTCACTCTCTCTCTCTCTCTCTCCCCCACTCACTCACTCTCTCTCCCCCACTCTCTCTCTCTTCCCCCACTCTCTCTTCTCTTTCCCCACTCTCTCTGTCACTCTCCCCACTCTCTCTCTCTCTCTCTCTCTCTCTCTCTCTCCCCCCCACTCAATCACTCTCTCTCCCCCACTCTCTCTCTCCCCCACTCTCTCTTCTCTTTCCCCACTCTCTCTGTCTCTCTCCCCCCACTCACTCTCTCTCTCTCTCCCTCCCCCACTCACTCACTCTCTCTCCCCCCCACTCTCTCTCTCTCCCCCCCACTCTCTCTTCTCTTTCCCCACTCTCTCTGTCTCTCCCCCACTCACTCACTCTCTCTCCCCCCCACTCTCTCTCTCTCTCTTTCCCCCCCCCACTCTTCCCCTCTTCTCTTTCCCCACTCTCTCTCTCTTCCCCAATCTCTCTCACCCTCTCTCCCCCCACTCTCTCTCTCTCTCTCTCTCTCCCCACTCACTTACTCTCTCACCCCCACTCACTCACTCACTCTCTCCCTCTCTCACTCTCTCTCCCCCACTCACTCACTCCCTCACTCACTCTCTCTCTCTCTCTCTCTCTCTCTCCCCACTCACTCCCTCCATCTCTCTCTCACTCTCTCTCCCCCACTCACTCTCTCCCCCTCTCTCTCTCTCCTACTCACTCTCTCCCTCTCTCTCTCTCTCACTCTCTCCCACACTCTCTCTCTCTCTCATATTCTCCCCCCACACTCTCTCTCTCTCTCTCTCTCTCTCTCCTCAGATATCTCTCTCAGTCAGATATCACTCTGAGGCTGTCACCCACACAGCCAATATCACAGTCTATACTGGGTTCAGTCATAGGGCATGGAGAGAGAGGAGGAGGGGTGGTAGAGTGAAAGAGGAAATGAGTGAAGGAGATAGGGAGAGAGGAGAAGGAGAAAAAAGGTGGCAGAGATGGAGAGCGTATCAGGGGTGAGGTCTTACGTGCCTACAGACCTGTTTTTACACTAAGAAGTATTACCTAGGAGGGGAGTGTATGTGTTGTTGTGTGGTGTGAACGTCTGCCTGGGAAAGGCAGGCAGTGCAGGGATACGTTGAAGTGTTTCACCCTCCCATCCAGCGAGCCCGGTCAGGCAGCCCAGTCCTGTCCCTTAGTGCTGACACAGACACACATACCACAGACACACATACACATACCCAGGCTGTAACAGAGTGAAAGTGGTTCTTCTGCGAGCGGCTCCAGCCCAGCGAGAACAAGGAGACCTGGACCACCTGACTGTCTTTCAGCCTCCACATTGACTTCATAAAGCCATAAACCAGGGGTTAAAGTTAAGACAGAGGATCAATCAAAGTTTACACTATGTGAGAGATGTTTGGGGACAGCCATGAATCAAAGGGGTGTGTTTCTGGGAGGGTATTTTGCTGTGGTCACATTCTGAGGTGATCTGGTGTGTTAGTGTGTGTTAGTAAGCAGAGGTCGCTGTATTTGGTTGAAATAGCCCTGGGGGAGGTCAGTCGATATGGTGTGTGTATGTACAGTGTATGTGTTGTTAAGAGCATGGAGCTCTGACACATTATTAATGTGGGGTTAGCTGCAGCCTGCCCCCTCTCTCTCTCTCTCTCTCCCATCACTTAACCTTCTTGTTCTTACTCTGCGTTTTCTTTCCCGCCTCCCATTTTCAACCTTTTTATCACCTTCCTTTTTTCTTCTCTGTCACTATCTCTTTCTTTTCATCTTCCTCTCCTTCATCTGCTCTCTTTGTCCCACACACACACACGTTTTCACCTCCTGTTTATTTAATCATTAGGTCTATTTTGTTCGTTTTCCCAGACGGAGAGACAGAACGACAGACAATGCCTTTAAAAAGTACAGCAGCAGCACATCAGAGACAGGCAGCAGGCACAGACCACTTTATCCCTCATCAGGTTTAACCTTTTCTAGTGTCTTTGTAGAGGTGTGTGTGTGTGTGTGTGTGTGTGTGTGTGTGTGTGTGCGCGCTGTAGTGCCCCTTCTCCCTCAACCTGACAGATGAATGAATGGAATACGCTTGGCTGTTTGATGAAGAGATGACCTACTGATAAAGGCGATTCCTCAGAGTTCATCTCAGGTTAAAGGAAAGAAAATGGTCAACTCTCCTCCTCCCTAAATAAATGAAAAGGTCCTTGGTGGGGTGGGGGGTTCTTTTTCAGGCCCTTGTAATTCTAGTGCACTGTCTGCGCTTTTGCCCCAGAAAGCCCGGATGATGCCTGTCCTCTCTCCCTCTGCTCTCTGCATTGTTTAGCTTAGTTTTCACACCTTCTTCAGTCTGTTGTGGTTTGGTGGTGTGAGACTGTTGTGTCTCCTAGGCTGACGCTAATCACATCTATTTTAAACACGGTGAATCGTTTGTCTTGTTTTGACAGAGTGTGTGCGTGTTGTTTGTGTGTGTGTGTGTGTGTGTGTGTGTGTGTGTGTGTGTGTGTGTGTGTGTGTCTGTCTCTCTGTTACTCTCTTTATTCTTGCCCTCCAGGCTTATCACAGTACACAGCTGGGGGAACATGGACTAACCTGTGAACGGCTATTGTTCAGATGCTGGGTCACGGAGGCTGTAGGGACGTGACCCGAGCCAGGGTGGCACAACAAACTGAATAAACACACAGATAATCTGGGGGAAGGGGGGGTATTCCTGTGTCACTGACTGACCTTCATGTTGCAGGCGCGTGGTTGCGTGCGTGTTCCACACCACCGGTGAGCCTAACAACACTGTTGGTGACATCACGCACCGTGCTGGTCCCAGAATAGCTACAGAGCTGTACTGCAGTACGGTTGGTCCAGTCTTCTCTCTTGTTATTGGATCTTCTCATCAGACAGACAGTGGGACCAGTCTGGCGCCTAACTGATTTGATTCGGAGGGAAGAATGTTGCCTCGTACCTCCACTGATTTGCGAGCTTATATAAATATGTTTCGCTGCACGTAGCAGGCTAGAACAAAAAAAATGCCTATTCAAATTCTATGAGACGGAACGTCTCATCAGCTAAATGAATTCACATACCACACAGTGCTCCCTTTCATGCACTGTGTTTAAAGAAGAATGTGATATTAAGCAGTGTGAAACACAGCCTTGTGTTTTTCAAAGACGGCCAGGGTTCTGGCGGCTGTAATGTTTGTAGGGTGCTGCTGAAGTTCATTTCCTCTAGAATGAGGAAACCAGCTAGCGAGGGCCCCAACCCGGGCCTTCCAGGCGCTAAAGGTATCATTGAGATGATGTATACTGTGCTACACACCCACATCAGCTAGCGTTTCATCTGACTCATTGGAGGAATAAAGCCTTCTAAACTTCAAACGACTCTCTTTCATCTGAAGTTAGGAGAGAGGGAGGGAGAGAGACTCACAGATGTTAACCCCCCTCCGCCTTGGTTCCAGTCGTTCCCTGTTCTGTTGTGAACACCTCAAACCCCCTACAAGCCAGACTTGGGTCTGTATCTCCCTGTAAGCTCTCCCCATCCCTCATACCTGGCTGTGACGTTTGTGTGCGTGTGTGTGACTTGCTCTACATCGCTCATGCCTTGTGTGTGTGTGTGTGCACTGTGTGTGTGTGTGTGCACTGTGTGTGTGTGTGTGTGTGTGTGTGTGTGTGTGTGTGTGTGTGTGTGTGTGTGCGTGCGTGCACTGTGTGTGTGTGTGTGTGTGTGTGTGTGTGTGTGCACTGTGTGTGTGTGTGTGTGTGTGTGTGTGTGTGTGTGTGTGTGTGTGTGTGTGTGTGCGTGCGTGCGTGCACTGTGAGTGTGCACTGTGTGTGTGTGTGTGTGTGTGTGTGTGTGTGTGTGTGTGTGTGTGTGTGTGTGTGTGTGTGTGTGTGTGTGTGTGCGTGTTGTAGCCCTATGCGCTCCAGTCTCTTCTCACGGCCTCCGCCTCTTTGACCCAGGTTCCATTTTCCCAGCGCTAACGGAAACGTTTGTGTCTGAAAAGCTGCGCTAGGGATTATCGTTCCATCAGGAAAAGAATGAAGTGTGAAAAGCAATCTGAAAAACACCCCACTGCCATATAGAAGTTTGGAAGAATGCAATTATGCCAATGACAGATCATTTTTGAACTTATCCCTTACTCGTATGGAAGCGATGGTGAACTGTTTGAAAGAATGAAAGACAGCTTACATTTCTGTAACTTTCTTTCTCTTTGTTTCTCCCCCCCTCTCTGTCTCTCTCTATCCTTTCTTTCTTTCTTTCTCAGGTATTCTTGTAAAGGCTAGGTCCTAGACCAGACCAGCATCTTTTCTCTGGTCAATGCAAAGACCTGCTAGAGGTGAGGTCTAGTCCAGTACCATACCACCTCAACCACACCCTTAACCCTCTCCAATTGGCATACAACCCCCAACAGTCCGCCATATCCCACCTGGACAAGAGGAATATCTCTGAGAGAATGCTGTTCATCGACTACAGCTCAGCTTTTAACACCATAGTGCCCTCCAAACTCGTCACTACCCTGTGCAATTGGCTCCAGGACTTCCTGACGGGCCGACCCTAGGTGGTGAGGGTAGGCAACAACCCCTACGCCACACTGATCCTCAACACAGGGGCCCCTTAAAGGTATGTATCAAAGCCAAGACTGAGAGATTAAAAAACAGCTTCTATAACCAGGCCATCAGACTGTTGAACAGCCATCACATCTACCAGGTGATGCACACTCACTGACACAAAACACACACACACACATTCAAATCAAATGAAATCTTATTGGTCACATACACATGGTTAGCAGATGTTAATGTGAGTGTAGCGAAATGCTTGTGATTCTAGTTCCTACAGTGCAGTAATATCTAACAAGTAATCTAACAATTTCCCAACAACTACCTTATACACACAAATCTAAAGGGGTAAATGAGAATATGTACATATAAATATATGGATGAGCGATGGCCGAGCGTCATAGGCAAGGTGCAGTAGATGGTATAAAAAACAGTATTTATATGTGATATGAGAAATGTAAGATATGTAAACATTATTAAAGTGGCTTTATTTAAAGTGACTAGTGATCCCTTTATTAAACTGTCCAGTGATTGGGTCTCAGTGTAGGCAGCAGCCTCTCTGAGTTAGTGGTGGCTGTTTAACAGTCTGATGGCCTTGAGATAGAAGCTGTTTTTCAATCTCTGCTTTGATGCACCTGTACTGACCTCCACTTCTGGATGATAGCGGGGTGAACAGGCAGTGGCTCGGGTGGTTGTTGTCCTTGATGATCTTTATGGTCTTCCTGTGACATCAGGTGGTGTAGGTGTCCTGGAGGGCAGGTAGTTTACCCCCGGTGATGTGTTGTGCAGACCACACACACACACACACACACACACACTCACAGCCAATGCTGCTGTCCCATGTTATAGACATTGAACCACTGGTCACTTCCCATTTCACACTTTGTATTTAAATACTGTATTCCCAATATTGTACTTCAGTTAATGTCTATACACGCCGCATATTTATTGATATACTGGGTTCTTGACATAGCTTACTCTTAAATATCTAGTGCTGTACATATCATTCCTAGTAGATCTAGTGCTGTACATATCATTCCTAGTAGATCTAGTGCTGTACAGATCATTCCTAGTAGATCTAGTGCTGTACATATCATTCCGAGTAGATCTAGTGCTGTACATATCATTCCGAGTAGAACTAGTGCTGTACAGATCATTCCGAGTAGATCTAGTGCTGTACATATCATTCCTAGTAGATCTAGTGCTGTACATATCATTCCGAGTAGATCTAGTGCTGTACATATCATTCCGAGTAGAACTAGTGCTGTACAGATCATTCCGAGTAGATCTAGTGCTGTACATATCATTCCTAGTAGATCTAGTGCTGTACATATCATTCCTAGTAGATCTAGTGCTGTACATATCATTCCTAGTAGATCTAGTGCTGTACATATCATTCCTAGTAGATCTAGTGCTGTACATATTATTTATATTAGATATAGTGCTGTACATATCATTCCTTGTAGATATAGTGCTGTACATATCATTCCTAGTAGATCTAGTGTAAATTCATCCAGTGTAGATACAAGATGTATAGATTGCATATTCAGCCTGGTCACCCATGATACAAGTGAAGTCAGTCTTCAAATCAAATCCAATGTAGCCCTTCGTACATCAGCTGATATCTCAAAGTGCTGTACAGAAACCCAGCCTAAAACCCTAAACGGCAAGCAATGCAGGTGTAGAAGCACGGTGGCTAGGAAAAACTCCCTAGAAAGGCTAAAACCTAGGAAGAAACCTAGAGAGGAACCAGGCTATGAGGGGTGGCCTGTCCTCTTCTGGCTGTGCCGGGTATATAACAGAACATGGCCAAGATGTTCAAATGTTCATAAATGACCAGCATGATCAAATAATAATAATCAAGGTAGTTGTCGAGGGTGCAGCAAGTCAGCACCTCAGGAGTAAATGTCAGTTGGCTTTTTATAGCCGATCATTAAGAGTATCTCTACCACTACTGCTGTCTCTAGAGAGTTGAAAACAGCAGGTCTGGGACAGGTAGCACGTCCGGTGAACAGGTCAGGGTTCCATAGACGCAGGCAGAACAATTGAAACTGGAGCAGCAGCACGGCCAGGTGGACTGGGGACAGCATGGAGTCATCATGCCAGGTAGTCCTGAGGCATGGTCCTAGGGTTCAGGTCCTCCGAGAGAGAGAAAGAAAGAGAGAATTAGAGAGAGCATACTTAAATTCACACAGGACACCGGATAAGACAGGAGAAGTACTACAGATATAACAGACTGACCCTAACCCCCCAACACATAAACTACTGCAGAATAAATACTGGAGGCTGAGACAGGAGGGGTCAGGAGACACTGTGGTCCCATCCGATGATACCCCCGGACAGGGCAAAACAGGAAGGATATAACCCCACCCACTTTGCCAAAGCACAGCCCCCACACCACCAATTTACCATCCTGAGACAAGGCCGAGTATAGCCCACAAGGATCTCCGCCACAGCACAACCCAAGGGGGTCGTCAACCCAGACAGGAAGATCACATCAGTGACTCAACCCACTCAAGTGACGCACACCTCCTAGGGACGGCATGAAAGAGCACCAGTAAGACAGTGACTCAGCCCCTGTAATAGGGTTAGAGGATGAGAATCCCAGTGGAAAGAGGGGACGTCCATCCATGTCTGAGTACATTGGGAGATGACCTGGAAACCGGCCACCGGAGTTAATACCTAACCTTAACCCTTACCTTAACCATACAGAGTTAATACCTAACCTTCACCTTCACCCTTACCTTAACCATACAGAGTTAATACCTAACCTTCACCCTTACCTTAACCATACGGAGTTAATACCTAACCTTCACCCTTACCTTAACCATACGGAGTTAATACCTAACCTTCACCCTTACCTTAACCATACGGAGTTAATACCTAACCTTAACCCTTACCTTAGCCATACAGAGTTAATACCTAACTTTCACCCTTACCTTAACCATACGGAGTTAATACCTAACCTTAAGATTTCAGGTGCCTTAACTTAACCTTAAACACTTCGAAGTTGGGCATTTGGAGCAGCGTTTGAGAAACATGGATGAACGTCTAATTCTGACACGAGACTGAGAGCTAGTTGGTGTTTTGATACTAATGCAGTGCTGTTTGGGTTGTTAATTGTATTAGTCCCACAGTTTTTATAACACCTGCTAAACTGTGTATGTGACCAATAAACTTTGACTTGATTTGACACACAGAAACACATTTACACACACCACACACACCCAGCCAAGTTCCGATCGCATATTAAAATAAGTGTAAATATTCATACAGTGCCATCAACTTCATCTCACCTTTACTAAATTCTCCACATTCACTACATGTCTCAGTCTCACACTCCTTTCTTTTTACTGTGTTTTCTCTCCTCATGACCATCACTTTCTATTTGCCCTCCCTCCCTCCCTCCCTCCCTCCCTCCCTCCCTCCCTCCCTCCCTCCCTCCCTCCCTCCCTCCCTCCCTCCCTCCCTCCCTCCCTCCCTCCCTCCCTCCCTCCCTCCCTCCCTCCCCCCCTCCCTATGATTATACTGTCACACTGTGCTGCCACTATGCTGATCCACGTGTGTGTGTGATCTGTGCCCACCACCCCCTAACCCTCTCTCCTCTCCTCTCCCAGGTGTGTGAGTGCCAGCAGCCGTTTGCCAGGCGGGAGGAGGGTGAGCAGATGCACCTAGGGCTCCGGGGGGCGGAGGTTACTCGCGGCCTGCTGGAGATGGAGGCCACCTTCGGACGCAGCCTGCAGATCCTCCAACACGTTCACAAGGGCATCCTGAAGAATAACTCCTGTTATGATGACTACAGCAGGTACTGTCTGTCTGTCCTGTCTGTGCTGTCTGGGGCGGCAAGTAGCCTGGCTGGTAGGAGCATTAGCCAGTAACCATCTGTCTGCCTGCCTGTACCGGTACCGCTGTCTGTCTGTCTGTTCTGTCTGTCTGCCTGCCTGCCTCTCCCCCTCTCTCTCTCTCTCTCTCTCTCTCTCTCTCTCTCTCTCTCTACCTGTCAGCTCTGTCTGTCTGTCAGACCACCTTCTGGTACAACGGCTACAACAGGTCCGTCTGTTTGGAGTGGATAGACGTAATGCTGTTGACATGTTTGTGCTAATACTGTTTTACTGTAGTGTCTTTATATAGAAGCCGTTCTACTTCTCTGCCTACTGTTGTGTTCTTCCTCGTTGTGACTGTCTGTCAATGATAGTCTGTAGACATCCGGTGACATGTCTGGTCTCATTCTACTTTGCCGTCTGCCTTGTATAGGCCTATACTTAGTTGCATTTGTCTGTAGTAAACAGATACTGCCACACCACACACTAATTCCAAGCTTAGCCTAATACTGACATTATGTCAGTGGCTTGATGGTGTAGGAGTTGGGATCAATGCTAGTTTAGATGCTGGACTCTACTGTCCCCACCTCTCTGACACACAGCATTAATGCATAGTTGGTATGTCTTTTAGATGAATGACCCGTGCTGCAGTGACTACTTCTACCCACATTGCACCCTATTCTCTACATAGTGCACTACCTTTGACCAAAAATCGTGTACTATGTAGGGAATAGGATGTCGTTTGGGACATAACTATCTATCAGTGAAGAGACCTCTCTAGGTCCTTATGGGCTAGCTAGAGCTATACAGGTTTATACAGCAACGCCCCTTATTGTCATTCAGAGTTACGGTGTGTGTGTGTTCCTGTGCATGCCTGCATATGTGTGTGTGTGTGTGTGTGTGTGTGTGTGTGTGTGTGTGTGTGTGTGTGCTTGTGTGACCTGTCCTCAAGGGACTGTTTAGCCCCCCCAGCCACCCCTCCCCATCCCTGCGTCAGGGTAGCGGGGTCTTGGGAACAGGGTCTGTGTGTGTAATGTGGTTGATGAATGGGGGTCACTGGAGGTCGTAGGATTGGGATGTTGTTGCCAAGACAAACAGCTGGGCTTGTTTCAGGGCCAGGTGTTTCATAGCCACTCAGGACATTACTATTAGTCCAATTAATACTAGCCTACACACTGTGTGTGTGTGTGTGTGTGCGTGCGTGCGTGCGTGCGTGCGTGTGTGCGTGCGTGTGTGTGTGTGTGTGTGTGTGTGCGCGTGCGTTTGTGTTTTCACTTACATGTGTGAGAATCTGTTTGATCCATGTTTTGTGTGGGTCACCGTTTCACCAAATCATCAATCATGTGTGTCTGCACGTGTTTAATACCAGAACCGCTGGGCCTCGTCATTCTGACTGCTACATTCCAACAGGGTAATTAATACATTTCATATATGCTATCGCAAAAAATTATACTTTGGTTGTGTTCATAAAGGCCTTGGGTGTAACGAGTGCGCTGAGAGTCACAAAGCAAGTTCAGGGAGTGAGTGTTTTAATAAATAAAATAAACAAGGAACACAAACACAAACAACGCACCGAAATGAAAAAAGAGTCAATAACACCTGAGGAAAGAACCCAGGGGAGTGACAGATATGGGGAAGATAATCAAGGAGGTGATGGAGTCCAGGTGAGTGTCATGAGGCACTGGTGCTCGAGACGATGGTGACAGGTGTGTGGGATAATCAGCAGTCTGATGACCTAGAGGCCGGAGAGGGAGTATACATGACAGTACCCCCTCCCAGACATGTGGCTCCAGCCGCAGGACGCCGTCAAAGGGGACGAACCCGGGGACCAGGAGCGGACCAGTCACCCCTGCTGATGCGCGAGAACCTGTCATGCCAGCTGAGGCACGGGAACCCGTCATGCCAGCTGAGACACGGGAACCTGTCGAGTCAGCTGGGGCGCGGTAACCTGTCGAGTCAGCTGGGGCACGGGAACCTGTCGAGTCTGCTGGGGCGCGGTAACCTGTCGAGTCAGCTGGGGCACGGGAACCTGTCGAGTCAGCTGGGGCGCGGTAACCTGACTGACCGGTTGAGGCACGGGAACCTGTCATGCCAGCTGAGGCACGGGATCCTGTCGAGTCAGCTGGGGCGCGGTAACCTGACTGACCGGTTGAGGCACGGGAACCTGTCATGCCAGCTGAGGCACGGGATCCTGTCGAGTCAGCTGGGGCGCGGTAACCTGACTGACCGGTTGAGGCAGGAGAGCCTGGCGATCTGGCGGAGGCATGAGAACCTGAAAGCCGGCTGAGGCAGGGGAGCCCGGCGAGCCGGCGTCATACTCTGACACAAAAAATTAAATAAAAAAACACTCTGATGCTTCCCTTAGGTGAGGCGTTATTCTGTAACGATGTCCGCTGAGAGTCGGGAAGCAAGTTCAGGGAGGGAGTGTTTTAATAAATAAACTCAACAATAAACATAGGACAGTGTTTTAACAGTTGACACAATTTTCGTAACTTTCACTTGCTTGACACACTTTGACCAACCTTTGTTTAGTTTTAATGCGTAATAGTCTCCGGTTTTGTCTTTATTGTGTCCCGTGGTCTTGTCATTCTTCAGCACCGTTGTGGAGTACAACAGCTATGCAGGTGCCTTATTTTATACAGAGGGAGGGAGGGTGCTCCCGTCTCACTTTGTTCATGGTGCCGGCCAGACTTGGTCTTTGTAAGCAACTTGTTCGCCAATGACAGTGATGTTAAGAAATTGGTGACGTTTCTCCCCCTCCACAAGCCTCATCACCACATTCTCCCAACACACTCACCTGCAGCCCGATGTGGATATTTTCCCAGATATTGAAAGCCGTTCAGCATGTACAATTATGCACACTCTCACTGTGTAGCCGACTCCAAGTAGGGCAATGTAGACTGATACCACTGATATTCAGTGGACTGAAATGGTTCAGGACAATTGAATGGCCTGCCCCATTCCTCATTTACAGTTGGTGATTATGTAATTATGCGTTATTCGCGTCCCCTCATCAACTCACCCATTCTCCCCTTCATACTTTACTTATTGTATTCAGTCTGTTGTTATATGTGTGAAATTAGTTTAGGTATAGTTTAGGTTCAGTTTCCAAAGGCAATTATCGGGGTGATTATCAGCTGGGCACTGCACTTTAAACTGTAGGAAGAAAGGGGGGGCCTTAATTCTTCTCTAAAATGAATGTATGGGCATTGCCACGCCCATGCCACACACCCTGCCACGCCCATGCCACACACCCTGCCACGCCCACCACCTAAGCCCCTTTTGATCCATAAAAACCCCTGATTAGGGTGTGGATGTGTGTGTGGATGGGTTCCGTGTGGATGTGAAGGATCCGGAGGAGAACCTGATCAGCACAGCGGTTGAGACAGTCATCACCGTGGTGGAGGACTTTCAGCTGCTAGATGTCTTCAAGCACCTTTCTGCCCGCAAGGTACAGCCCACACACATACCAAGCACTCATGCACGCACACACACACCAAGCACTCATGCACGCACACACACACCAAGCGCTCATGCACGCACACACACACCAAGCACTCATGCACGCACACACACACCAAGCACTCATGCACGCACACACACACCAAGCACTCAAGCATGCATGCACACACACACAGGTGCATTCAAATGCCCATATTCACTTCTCCAATCCACTTGTTTTTAGGCCTGTGATGATAACAGCATCACAATATTTTTTCTGTGTCAAAAATGAAAACACGAAGCAGACCAACCTTTTTGGTCCTTTAAAAACGTGCTGTATGTAAAATACTGTGTGCTATAGCTTGGAAAAGAAATACATGTGACTGGATGACAACATAATGATGCTTGTTTCCAACATTAGGGCTGTTTTCCTAAAGAAGGTAAATCCGCTTTGTGTGTTGTTTCCTTGTCACGATACTGGACCTACGGCTTTTATGAATCACAAAGTAAAGTCCTATATACTTTACATAGCCATACCTTTACTTCATAAAACCTATTGTCTTTGTGTTTCCGTACAGCTGTTCAGCACAGAAGCACATTTTTCCTAAGTGGACCATGCAGCATCTCCTGTTCTATCACTGTAATACTTGGGGAATATTATTTTTCAACAGTAGCAAGCCTGTGTAGATTACCCATCCTCTGGTGCTTTTTACAGCTTAGTGCATGGTAGCCAGCAGCATGTAACTCACGGTAAAGGACTTTCTCACGCTCAAACATGTACTGTCTGGGAGTCATTTTATAACAGAGATAAACACTCCAGAGTCAATACACACTCTCTCTCTGTCTCTTTCTCTGTCTCTCTGTTTATGACTCTCGCTTTCTCTCTCTCTCTACACTCTTAGAAAAAAGGGTTCCAAAAGGGTTCTTCTGCTGTCCCTATAGGAGAATCCTTTTTGGTTCAAGGTAGAACGTCTTTTGGTTTCAGGTAGAAAGCTTTTGGGTTTCATGTAGGGTTCTACCTGGAACCAAAAAGGGTTCTATGGGCACAGACGAAGAACCATCTCTCCCCTCTCCCTCCATCTTGAGAGCACCTTTTTTTCTAAGATTGGTACCCTCTGCTTTACTTTCTCTGTCTCTCTCTCTCTCCCTGTTTCTTTCTCAATTTCTCCCTCCATCTTTCCTCTATCTCCTTCCCCCCTTCCCCTCCCTTCCCTCTCCAGGCCATAAAGAGGACCATAGACGGTGGATGACTATGGTCTCTTCAATAGGGAAGTCAACCTGGTCAACAAGGAGCTGAGCAGAAAGGTGCGTGTTCCACACGACCGCCAACATCCCCTCCATGCTGGACAGGCCCACTGGGCTAGAGCCCTGCATAAATGTATAGAGAGACCTATGGAGGTGAGGTGAGAGGAGGGGCAGGGGCTATACATTCAAAAAGCCTTTACCCATTTGGAGGTGGAAAGGGAGGTAACATGGGAAGGTAAACCCAGAGAGAAGAGGTACTGTTTTTTTCCAATCAAATCAAATGTTATTTGTTACATGCCCTGAATACAACAGGTGTAGATCGTACCGTGAAATGCTAACTTACAAGCCCATAACCAACCATGCAGTTTTAAGAAAATTAAGAGTTGATAAAATATTTACTGAACAAACTTAAGTTAAAAAAAAAATAGAGTAACAATAAAATAACAATAATGAGGCTATATACAGGGGGACCGGTACCGTCAATGTGCGGGGGTACAGGTTAGTCGTGGTGATTGAGGTAATATGTACATGTAGGTAGGGGTAAAGTGAATATGCATAGAAAATAAACAGCCAGTAGCAACAGTGTAAAAGAAAAAGGGGGGTCGGGGGGTCCTTAGTCTGGGTAGCCTTTTGATGAATTATTCAGCAGTCTTATGGCTTGGGGGTAAATGCTGTTAATCATGTCTTCTGTCTTGATTAGAGGTCGACCGACTATGATTTTACCAAAAAAGCCGATACTGATTAATCAAGCGATATATATATATATATTATATATATATATATATATATATATATATATATATAAATATATATATAAATCGCCTGATTAATCAGTATCTGCTTTTTTTGCTTTTTTATATATATATATATATATATTTGTAATAATGACAATTGCAACAATACTGAATGAACACTTTTATTTTCTAAATATAATACATAAATAAAATCGATTTAGTCTCAAATAAATAATGAAACATGTTCAATTTGGTTTAAATAATGCAAAAACACAGTGTTGGAGAAGAAAGTAATAGTGCAATATATGCCATGTAAAAAAGCTAACATTTAAGTTCTTTGCTCAGAACATGAGAACAAATGAAAGCTGGTGGTTCAATATTCCCAGTTCTTCAATATTCCCAGTTAAGAGGTTTTAGGTTGTAGTTAATTATAGGAATTATGATGCGTCGACTATTTCTCTCTATACCATTTGTATTTGATAAACATTTGACTATTGGATGTTCTTATAGGCCCTTTAGTATTGACAGGCTAATCTCAGGAGTTGATAGGCTTGAAGACATAAACAGCACTGTGCTACAAGCATTGCTAAGTGCTGCTGGCAAAACGCAGTAAAGTGCTGTTTGAATGAATGCTTACGAGCCTGCTGCTGCCTACCACCCCTCAGTCAGACTGCTCTATCAAATATCTAATCATAGAGTTAATTATAATATAATGAACACAGAAATACAAGCCTTTGATTATTAATATGGTCAAAACCGGAAACTATCATTTCGAAAAAACAAAATGTTTAATCTTTCAGTGAAATACGGAACCGTTCCGTATTTAATTGAACGGGTGACAACCCTAAGTCTAAATATCGCTGTTACATTGCATAATCTTGAATGATATGCCATAATTATGTAAAAGTCTGGCAAATTAATTACGGTCTTCACACAGTTCGCAACTAGCCAGGCGGCCCAAACTGCTGCATATACCCTGACTCTGTTTGCACTGAATGCAAGAGAAGTGACACAATTCCCCTAGTTAATATTGCCTGCTAACATGCATTTCTTTTAACTAAATATGCAGGTTTAACAAAAATCTACTTCTGTGTATTGATTTTTAAGAAAGGCATTGATGTTTATGGTTAGGTACATTTGTGAAACGATTGTGCTTTATTCGTGAATACACTTTTGTTAAATTATCACCCGTTTGGTGAAGTTGAAGTAGGCTGTTATTCAATGATAAATTAACAGGCACCGCATTGATTATATGCAACGCAGGACAAGCTAGTTAACCTAGTAATATCATCAACCAGCTGTAGTTAACTAGTGATTATGTGAAGATTGATTGATTTTTGATTGATTGATTGAGTTTTTTTATGAGATAAGTTTAATGGTAGCTAGCAACTTAGCTTGGCTCCTTGCAGCCACAAGGTCCTTTTGACGCTGCACTCATGTAACAGGTGGTCGGTCATCTTGCCACGCAGTTTCCTCGTGGACTGCAATGTAATCGGCCATAATCGGCGTCCAAAAAGGCAGAAAACCGATTCTTATGAAAACTTGAAATTGGCCGATTTAATCGGTCGACCTCTAGTCTTTGAGGTCACTTTGAGGGAGAGGTTGTTGTCCTGGCACCACACTGCCAGGTCTCTGACCTCCTCCCCATAGGCTGTCTCATCGTTGTCGGTGATCAGGCCTACCATCATTGTCTTCGGCAAACTTAATGATGGTGTTTGAGACGTGCTTGGCCATGCAGTCATGGGTGAACAGGGAGTACAGGAGGGGACTAAGCATGCACGCTTGAGGGGCCCCCGTTTTGAGGATTGGCATGGCAGATGTTTTGTTGCCTACCATTACCACCTGGGGGTGGCCTGTCAGGAAGTCCAGGATCTAGTTGCAGAGGGAGGTGTTTGTCCCAGGGTCCTTAGCTTAGTGTCGAGCTTTGAGGGCACTTTGGTGTTGTACGCTGATCTGTAGTCAATGAATATCTTTCTCACATAGGTGTTCATTATGTCCAGGCGGCAAAGAGCAGTGTGGAGTGCATTAGAGATTGCGTCATCGGTCGATCTGTTTGGGAGGTATGAGAATTGGAGTGGGTCTAGGGTTTAGAGTGGGTCTAGCCACTTCATGGCTACATACGTGAGTGCTAAGGGTCGGTAGTCATTTAGTTCCTTGAAGCGGCAGCTCTTCCCTTTAGTTCAGTGCAGATGTTGCCTGTAATCCATGGCTTCTGGTTGGGGTATGTACGTACGTTCACTGTGGGGACGACGTCATCGATGCACTTATTGATGAAGCCAGTGACTGATGTTATACTCCTCAATACCGTCGGATTAATCCCAGAACCTATTCCAGTCTCCATGCTGGTAGAAATGAGTTAAAACAGATTTAACCTGTTGAGACAGTTGAGTCCCAATTGGGAACCAGCCCTCCCACCGTCAGCAGGAATGTGGCGCATGGAACGCAAAAAATATTCTTAAAAATATTTAACCTCCACACATTAACAAGCAATAGCTCAAATGAAAGATAAACAACTTGTTTATCTAGCCAGCAAGTCAGATTTCTAAAATGTTTTACGGCGAAAACATAGCACATATTTATGTCAAACCACCACCGAAGACACACCGAAGACCAAGCTAATTTCCATAGCCAAATTCCACAAAATATGCAATCACCAAACGCAGGATTAAAAGAAAAATAATTGCACTAACCTTTTGAAGTCTTCATCAGATGACAGTAATATAACATCTTACACAGTACTTTTTTTTTTCAATAATATGCTATATATATCCATAAATCTGTTTACAATGACGGCATGTTCAAAAAAATGCTACTCAAATGTCCGGAGAAATGACGATAGCTCCAGCATATGCCGTCAGCTAACATGGAATACACAACATAAACTTAGACTAAATATGCATGTTCTACATATGTATAGAAAGATACACTTCTTCTAAATGCAATCGCTGTGTTACTTTTATTTTTAACGTTACAGATTTCGTTCACTAGGCTATAATATGAGTCGGCGCTCAGGAATTAGCATTTTTACTCCTCTACTTCGGAGTCCACAGAAACCCATAATAAACACATAAATCTTCCCTTACCTTTGCTGTTCTTCCATCAGTAGACCTGGAAGGGTTTATACTTACCAAAAACAGCTTTAGTTTGGAAGTCTGTGTCTTTCGGTGATCAAACACGACACATTTCGGTTGAAATGCAGCCAAAAGTCAAGTGGGTGCGCACCAAAACGTTGAAATTACATATTATATGTCGACTAAACTTGTAAAACTATGTTCAGAACACAGCATTAGCATGTTATCTAGCTTCATAGCAATTTTCAGGACGAAGAGAAACACACGAGTCGTTCAATCAATCTTGGAACAAAGACAGAGCGCGCGTGAGAGTAGCCTGTTTTCTCGCGTGACCGCAAGGTTTCGGCCCGCCAAAACCCTCATGAGCGCGCGATTCTCACAATGAGAAGCCCCATTGAAAGCTGACACCGCGCTGAAGAGATAGAGACTGTTCCCAGGACTGTAAGTGCTTGGGAAGGGTGGGGGCGATGACGTCAAAGTTGGGCCAACTTTGATGATGACAAGAGAGACTTTGGGAGAATGAGTGCCCTGAGAGTTCTGCTTTACCTAGAGACATAATTTAAACGGTTTTAGAAGCTTTAGAGTGTTTTCTATTGAATAATAATTTTTATTTGCATATATTAGCAATTTTTGACAGATTCTTTTTCTGTTTACCATGGGCACCCAATCTCCCCAAAGGGGGCAGCAATCAGCCCTATCCTTAAGAGGTTTTAAGTTTCCCTGCATTAACCTCTACGGGATCAGTGTCCCTAACTAACGTGCGCTAATGTGATTAGCATGACGTTGTAAGTAACGAGAACATTTCCCAGGACATAGACATGCAGTCCCTGGCCACTAGGAGCACCGCCTCGGGATGAGCATTTTTTTTGTTGGCTTATGGCCTTATACAGCTTGTTGAGTGCGGTCTTAGTGCCAGAATGTTTTGGTGGTAAATAGACAGCTATGAAAAATATAAATTAAAACGCTCTGGTCTATAGTTTATCATGAGATACTCTACCTCAGGCGACCAAAACCTTGAGACTTCCTTAGTATTAGATTTCGCGCACCAGCTGTTATTAACAAATATATACAGACCGACACCACGTCTTACTGGAGGCAGCTGTTCCGTCTTGCCGATGCACAGAAAACCCAGACAGCTGTATATTATCCATGTCATCGTTCTGACCCGACTCGGTGAAACATAAGATATTAAAGTTTTTAATGTCCCGTTGGTAGAATAATCTTGAACGGAGCTCATCCAGTTTATTCTCCAATGATTGCACGTTGGCCAATAGGACGGATGGTAGAGGCGGGATACCCACTCACCCACGAAATTCTCACAAGGCACCCGGACCTGCATCCCCTATATCGTCGTCTCTTCTTCTTGCGAATGACAGGTATTTGGGCCTGGTCCGGTATCAGCATTAAATCCTTTGCTTCCGACTCGTTAAAGAAAGAATCTTCATCCAGTTTGAGGTGAGTCATCGCTGTCCTGATATCCAGAAGCTCATTTTCTGTCATAAGAGAGGCAGAAGAGTGGCAGAAACATTACGTGCAAAATCAATTACAAACATCGCGAAAA
This sequence comes from Oncorhynchus tshawytscha, assembly GCF_018296145.1. Taxonomy (NCBI): domain Eukaryota; kingdom Metazoa; phylum Chordata; class Actinopteri; order Salmoniformes; family Salmonidae; genus Oncorhynchus; species Oncorhynchus tshawytscha. Next base: position 49,921,502 of record NC_056440.1, on the reverse strand, counting down.
AATAATTGGTTAGGAGCCTGTAAAACGGCAGCCATCTCCTCCGACGCCATTCAATGTATAGGGGAAACAGGTGTTATAGCAGGTCAAAGTACTATATAGGGGAGGCAGGGGTTATAGCAGGCAAAAGTACTGTATAGGGGAGACAGCAGTTATAGCAGGCCAAATTCATCACCAGACCTATGGAGATGAACCCTAATGAAGTAAAGAAGGAGAGAATTTAGGCCAGGCTTCAGTTCTCTTTAGGTAGAGGGAGGTACAGTACTGTAAGGGGAGTATCAGCCAGACGGATTAGAGCAGGCCGCCCATTCAGAGACCTATCATGGCAGGGGGCCGGTCCATCGAGTCCAGGGCCCAGATTCATAAAGCCATCTCACCATAGGAGTCATGTCCATGTAATTATATTCATTATGATCTGAAAGGCCAAACTGATCCTAGATGACATGGATAGGGGCCCCGACGTGGCCTTGGTGTTTGTGTGTGTGTGTATTAAACACAGCTGTTCCTGAATACAGTCCGGTCTTTTTCTTTGCTTACACAAAGCATATGGCTGGAACAAACACCGCTCTCTGTCGGCTCTGTTTAAATGTATCTTTCCGGATACATTAAGCACCACAATTAAGAACAGGGGAGAGATTTAATTCGACACAGATATGATTATAAAAATCTCTCAGTTTTTATCCACATTCTTTCCATCAAGTAAGGGGTAGTGAGTGTTCAAGGATATAGAAGATACAGACTATTCCTTAGCAACAGCATCTAGTAAACATTGGAGAGCTTCACTGTCTGTCCTGTGCACAGTGTTTTGGTTCAATTATGCCCGGTTGATACTATATGCCTTTCTTAAAGGAAAATTCCACTCAAAGCTATCTTTTGGTATTTGTTTCCATTGTTGATATAGTCCCAAAATGTTTTGCAGTTCAGCAAGTTTTCAAGATATATATCTTTCAAAATATAGAAATACAGGCGGTATGATGCATTTTGGGACTATATCAACAATGGACTAATGAAACAAATACCCCAAAATTGTTTTGGGGTAGAATTTTCCTTGAACTGTATGTCATGTGTTGCAATGTCGCTTCTTTTTTTAACTCTTGCTGAATTACCTTGTTTTTGATTTCAGCAGAACCAAATGAATTGCCTCTGGTGGGATCTTAGGCTCACTTGATTGGACGTGACTTGACTTCTCCCTCTGTGTTAGTCTATGCATCGTTCTACTGTCTCGATTGAGACCTCCAAAGTTTCCCTGCAGTGTTTTTCCATGTTCTCCCCACTGTGTTGTGTTAAGTGATGTATTGGTCTGTTTTATTGAAACTGTGTCGTATTGAAACCTCCCCCCCCCTATGTTACGTTAACCCCTCTCTCCTCTCTCCTCCTCTAGGTGGTACACTACAGCATGCCCACTTCATGTGCCTCAGAGCAGCAGAGGAGAGGAGGTTCGTCTGGGGGAAAGACAGCTGGTCCAGACCCTGGATGAGATGGGCAGGAGTCACCTGGACGGACAGACAGCTGGTCCAGACCCTGGATGAGATGGGCAGGAGTCAGTCCCTGGACGGACAGACAGCTGGTCCAGACCCTGGATGAGATGGGCAGGAGTCAGTCTCTGGACGGACAGACAGCTGGTCCAGACCCTGGATGAGATGGGCAGGAGTCAGTCTCTGGACGGACAGACAGCTGGTCCAGACCCTGGATGAGATGGGCAGGAGTCACCTGGACGGACAGACAGCTGGTCCAGACCCTGGATGAGATGGGCAGGAGTCACCTGGACGGACAGACAGCTGGTCCAGACCCTGGATGAGATGGGCAGGAGTCACCTGGACGGACAGACAGCTGGTCCAGACCCTGGATGAGATGGGCAGGAGTCACCTGGACGGACAGACAGCTGGTCCAGACCCTGGATGAGATGGGCAGGAGTCACCTGGACGGACAGACAGCTGGTCCAGACCCTGGATGAGATGGGTCGGAGTCACCTGGACGGACAGACAGCTGGTCCAGACCCTGGATGAGATGGGTAGGAGTCACCTGGACGGACAGACAGCTGGTCCAGACCCTGGATGAGATGGTCAGAAGTCACCTGGACGGACAGACAGCTGGTCCAGACCCTGGATGAGATGGGCAGGAGTCACCTGGACGGACAGACAGCTGGTCCAGACCCTGGATGAGATGGGCAGGAGTCACCTGGACGGACAGACAGCTGGTCCAGACCCTGGATGAGATGGGTAGGAGTCACCTGGACGGACAGAGTCCGTAGGAGTCTGAAGAGGCTGGACCAGCCCCTCATGGCACCCTGCAAGGAGAAACAGGGCATAGACTCTGACAGGTGGTTTATCCCGGAAGAGAGCACACACACCAGAGATGAAAGAGACCGTATACGCTAGATCTTAGTTTCCACAGACGGACGGACAGACACGCTCCTGTTATAGGATACCGACATTGTCACGACACATACACACACTACAGACATAAAGCCACACGTACACACATGGGATATACAGATTATTTTCACGTTCATTTAGAGAGAGATGCATGCTCTGTCACTCACACTCACACTAACACCTACTGTACTGCACTGTGGCTACAGCTTAATTTTTTTATGTGGTGCTTCTTGCTCTGGAAGACTGTAAACAGTCCCTGCCATCTTGCGGGTGCTGGTAGACATCTCACAGCTAAAAGCCTTCCACCACGGTGATGACTGTCTCAAACGCTGTGCTGATCACTTTCTGCTACATCACCTCCAGATCCTTCGCACCCACACACATTCAAACAGACACACACACCGACACACACACACACACAAAAACACGGAACACACACACACGCACAGTGCCTGGCTGGATGGCTGCAGTTCAATTCAAGCCGTGATGCATGTGTTTTGAGACATTACTGTTGAGGCCTATGTGTGTGTGTGTGTGTGTGTGTGTGTATGCGTGCGAGAACATGCTGAAGATGTTCAATGAGATCCACTACTGGGAGCATCTGCTGTTTGAGATCCCCCACTACAGTACGTATCTGACGTGTACCAGAGGAGAGAGGAGCTCCGCAGCATGACAGAGAGTACTGCTGGTGGTGTGAGACTACAACAGCTACACACACAGGGATTGACATTAAAGTCATGTCTGAAAGGTTACTTGCCCATCGGGTAAGTCAGGAGTTTTTTTTTTGTTGGTTCCCCGAAGATTGTTATCACGTGCCCAAAAATGTAAATTAGCTATTTACGCACAGAAGTGTCTACCAGAAAGATCACTGGTAATTAATTCTTTGTATTTTGATTGTTATCAGTAAAAAAAATATATCAAAGTTGGCTCATCTTTCCCGACTGCCATACAGTGCCTTAAGAAAGTATTCATACCCCTTTACTTATTCCACATGTTGTTGTGTTACAGACTGAATTAAAAATAGATTCAATATATACAAATTATCACACATCTACACACATTACCCCAATGAAAAAATGAAAAGGTTTTTAGAAATCTTTGCAAATTTATTGAAAATTAAATACAGAAATCTTATTCACAAGAGTATTCACACCCCTGAGTCAATACATGTTAGAATCACCTTTGGCAGCGATTACAGCTGTGAGTCAAAGCTCTTTGCACAACTTGATTGTACAATATTTGTCCATTATTCTTTTCAAAATTCTTCAAGCTCTGTCAAATTGGTTGTTGATCATTTCTAGACAACAATCTTCAAGTCTTACCATAGATTTTAAAGCAGATTTAAGTCAAAACTGTAATTCGACCATTCAGGAACATTCACTGTCTTCTTGGTAAGCAACTCCCACGTAGATTTGGCCTTGTGTTTTAGGTTATTATCCTGCTGAAAGGTGAATTCATCTCCCAGTGTCTGGTGGAAATCAGACTGAACCAGGTTTTCCTCTAGGATTTTGCCTGTGGATAGCTCCATTCGGTTTCTTTTTTTATCCTGAAAAGTGATGATGCAGCCACCACTATGCTTGAAATGTGGAGAGTGGTATTCACTAATGTGTCGTATTGGATTTGCCACAAACATAACCCATTGTATACAGGTCGAAACATTTGCAGGATTACTTTAGTGCCTTGTTGCAAACAGGGTGTTTGTTTTGGAATATTTGTATTCTGTACTTGCTTCCTTCTTTTCACTCTGTCAATTAGGTTAGTATTGTGGAGTAACTACAATGTTGTTGATCCATCCTCAGTTCTATCACAGCCATTCAACTCTGTTTTAAAGTCACCATTGGCCTCATGGTGAAATCCTTCAGCTGTTTCCTTCCTCTACGTCAACTGAGTTAAGAGGGACATCTCTATCTTTGTAGTGACTGGGTGCATTGATACATCATCCAAAGTGTAATTAATAACTTCACCATGCTCAAAACAATATATTTACTCATATTTACTCATGGTGCCCATCTTTGTGAGGCCATGGAAAACCTCCCTGGTCTTTGTGGTTGAATCTGTGTTTAAAATTCACTGCTCAACTGAGGGACCTTACAGATAATTGTATGTGTGGTGTACAGAGATGAGGTAGTCCTTCAAAAATCATGTTAAACACTATTATTGCACACAGAGGGAGTCCATGCAACTTATTATGTGGCTTGTTAAGCACATTTTGACTCCTGAACCTATTTAAGCCATAAGAAAGGGGTTAAATACTTATTGATCTTGCGTAATACCCTAGATGCAGTCACACCCCTTAAAATAAAACAAAAAAATGTGATACGATAAATTAGCTTCTTGGTATATAGAAAATACCAGAGCCCTGAAACAAGCTTCCAGAAAATTGGAACAGAAATGGCGCTCCACCAAACTAGAAGTTTTCCGACTAGCTTCGAAAGACAGTACCGTGCAGTGGGGAAGAGCCCCCACTGCTGCTCCATCAGCCTTTTTTCCCAACCTAACTGCGAAGAATAAGAACAATCCAAAATGTATTTTGGTTACTGTTGCAAAACTAACTAAAAAGCAGCATTCCCCAAGAGACAATGGCTTTCACTTCAGCAGTGATGAATTCATTAACTTCTTTGATGAAAATATCATGATCATTAGAAAGCAAATTACGGACTGGTCTTTGTGTATGCGTGTTTCTCCAAAGCTCAGTTGTCCTGAGTACACAGAACTGCCAGGACTTAGGAGCAATGGAGACACTCAAGTCTTTTGATCCTGTATCTCTTGATACATTCAGGAAAATAGTCATGTCCTCCAAACCTTCCAGCTGCATACTGGACCCGATTCCAACTAAATTATTGAAGGAGCTACTTCCTGTGCTTGTCCCTCCTATGTTGAACAAAATACATGGCTCCTTATCCTCCCTGTGTACCAAACTCACTAAAAGTGGCAGTAATAAAGCCTCTCTGTTCTGCCTGCGGCTATTGAACCCTGACCTGTTCACTGGACGTGCTACCTTGTCCCGAATCTGCTGTTTTCGACTCTCTCTTTCTCTCTACTCCACCTGCTGTGAAAAGCCAACTGACATTTACTCCTGAGGTGCTGACCTGTTGCACCCTCTACAACCACTGTGATTATTAATTGACCAATCTGGTCATCTATGAACATCTTGAAGAACAATCTGGCCTTAAATGCTGTGTACTCTTGTAATCTCCACCGGCACAGCCAGAAGAAGACTGGCCACCCCTCAGAGCCTGGTTCCTCGACATTTCTTCCTAGGTGACCTGCCTTTCTATGGAGTTTTTCTTTTTTTATTGATTGATTGAAGACATTTCAGCTTTTCATTTTTAATTAATACAAAGAAAGTTAGACATAATTCCACTTTGACAAGGTACGACTCCAAGCACCCAGAAAAGGCTACCCTCCTTGATGTTATCCTCACAAATAATCCTGACATGTATCAGTCTGGTGTTTTCTGTAAATGACCTTAGTGATCACTGTTTTACAGCCTGTGTTCGTAATGGCTGCTCAGTTAAATGACCTTTCTTATTTAGTCATAGACGCTTGCCAGAAAAATATTTATGACCTGGCTTCTGTAAATTGGTATAGAATCAGCTTGATCTCCACTGTCTAAGATGCTTGGACCTTCTTTTTAATATTTTCAGTGGTATTGATAACAAACCAGCCCCCATAAAGAAAATGTGAATTAAAAACAGGTTTAGCCCCTGGTTCGACCATTTGTAAGACTCTGATTGACAACACTGTTTGTGATAACTGCAGTTGTATCTAATCTTCAATTGTATCTTTAACTTGTGACACTGTCTTTTGTGTGTATTCTGTATTTTTCTGTGATGTTTTATGGACACGCTGCTATTTCCTTGTTTTGCCTTCTTGCCAGGTCTCCCACGCAAAAGAGGTTTTATAACCTCAATGGGTTTTACCTGGTTAAATAAAGGTTACATTTTAAAAAATGAAATGTTCTGGCACTCCACCTCAAGAATTCTATTTGGCGAAATCTTGGCACATGCATACTCAGGCTGACTGGCTCTCGTTCAGTCAAATGAGAAACAAGTGCACTCATGCTCTCCGGAAGGCTAATTAATGTTAGTTACTTTAAGGAACTGTTCTCTCTATGGGTCTAACCCCAAGAAGTTCTGGAAAATGGTTAAAGACCTGGAGAATAAACCCTCCTCCTCACAGCTGCCCATGTCCCTTAACGTTGATGATGTGGTTGTTACTGACAAGAAGCACATGGCTGAGCACTTTAATCACCACTTCATTAAGTCAGGATTCCTATTTGACTCAGCCATGCCTCCTTGCCAGTCCAACATTTCCTCATCTCCCAGCCCTTCTAATGCAACTATCCCTGATGCTCCTCTCTCTTTTTCCCCTGCCCCATGGTCACTGAGTCTGAGTTGCTAAAGGAGCTCCTTAAACTGGACCCCAAAATCCTTTCTTTAGATCCTTTCTTCTTTAAGGTTGCAGCCCCTATCATCGCCAAGCCTATCTCTGACTTTTTTAACCTGTCGCTCCTCTCTGGGGAGGTTCCCAGTGCTTGGAAGGCAGCTACGGTGCATCCTTTATTTAAAGGGGGAGATCAAGCTGATCCTAACTGTTACAGGCCTATTTCTATTTTGCCTTGTTTATCAAAAGTGTTGGAAAAACTTGTCAATAATCAACTGACTGGCTTTCTTGATGTCTATAGTATTCTCTCGGGTATGCAGTCTGATTTCCGCTCAGGTTATAGATGTGTCACTGCAACCTTAAAGGTCCTAAATGATGTCACCATTGTCCTTGATTCTAAGCAATGCTGTGCTGCTATTTTTATTGACTTGACCAAAGCTTTTGATACGGTAGACCAATCCATTCTTGTGGGCCGGCTAAGGAGTATTGGTGTCTCTGAGGGGTCTTTGGCCTGGTTTGCTAAATACCTCTCTCAAAGAGTGGAGTGTATAAAGTCAGAATCACTGCTTTGTCAGCCACTTCCTGTCTCCAAGGGAGTACCCCAATTCTCGATAGGCAGTAGCAAGCTCTCTCATCCATTTATATGCAGATGATACAGTTTTATACTCAGCTGGCCCCTCCCCGGATATTGTGTTAAACACTCTACAACAAAGCCTTCTTAGCGTCCAACAAGCTTTCTCTGTTCTGAACACCTCCGAAACAAGGATAATGTGGTTTGGTAAGAAGAATGACCCTCTCCCCAACGGTGTGATGACTACCTCTTAGGGTTTAGAGCTTGAGGTAGTCACCTCATACAAGTACTTGGGATTATGGCTAGACGGTACACTGTCCTTCGCTCAACACATATCCAAGCTGCAGGCTAAGCTTAAATCTAGACTTGGTTTCCTCGTAATCGCTCCTCTTTCTCCCCAGCTGCCAAACTAACCCTGATTCAGATGACCATCCTACCCATGCTAGATGACGGAGTCATTTATAGATCGACAGGTAAGGGTGCTCTGAAGGGGCTAGATGTTCTTTACCATTCGGCCATCAGATTTGCCAGCAATGCTCCTTATAGGACACATCACTGCACTCTATACTCCTCTGTAAACTGGTCATCTGTATACCTAACGCAAGACCCACTGGTTGATGCTTATTTATAAAACCTTCTGAGGCCTCACTGCCCCCTATCGGAGATACCTACTGCAGCTCTCATCCTCCACATACAACACCTGTTCTGCCAGTCCCATTCTGTTAAAGGTCCCCAAAGCACCCACATCCCTGGGTCGCTCCTCTTTTCAGTTTGCTGCAGCTAGCAACTGGGCAGAGCTGCAAAAAACTCGAGCTGGTCAGTTTAATACCCACCTCTACAGTCAAAGACTCAATCATGGACACTCTTACTGACACTTGTGGCTGCTTTACGTGATGTGTTGTCTCTACCTTCTTGCCCTTTGTGCTGTCTGTACCCAAATATTGTTGGTACCATGTTTTGTGCTGCTACCATTTGTTCCCACCGTGTTGTTGTCATGTGTTGCTGCCATGCTGTGTTGTTGTCTTAGGTCTCTCTTTATGTAGTGTTGTAGTGTCTCTCTTGTCGTGATGTATATTTTGTCCTATATTTTTTATTTTAATCCCAGCCCCCGTCCCTGCAGGAGGCCTTTTTCCTTTTAGTAGGCCATCATTGTAAATAAGAATTTGTTCTTAACAGACTTGCCTAGTTAAATAAATGTTAAATAAATACAAATGATGGGGTATTTTGTGGTGATCAGTGACAAAAAAATCAAAACGTGATCCATTTTAAATGCAGAATGTAAGACAACAAAATGTGGAAAAGTCATGGAGTGTGAATACCTTCTGAAGGTACTGCCATAAATTGTCTTTCACTGAAAACCAATGGTTCACAAACTGTACGGCTAGGGGGCTAATCAACGTAAGAAACTCAGTTTAGCTTCTTTTTTTTATATAGTGAAGTCAATTGGGCTTTCAGCTTACTGTTGAATGCACAAGGTGCTGTTTTGAAATTGGGTAGTATATCAGCAGTTTTCCTCTTGCCATTGCAGACCTTACAGAGAGCAATTTTATAACATGTCAGAAATATCAAATTGATTACTAGCCCATGTCAGCTAATGTTTTTCCAGCTAGGTATTTTACCCCATTGATTTTGTTGTAATGTTTGAGTCACTCAGATACCACATGAACACACATAAGACATGACAAAATGTGTACAATTGCAGGAAACTAGCTTTAAAGCGGCAACAACAAAAAAATGTATAGAATTGCAGGGAACATCTACCTCTTGCTTTTATTGGAAGGGTTAAGGTGTTGCCCAAATTTGTATTTCAATGTTCTACCCATTTTTATTACAAAATAATTGTTAATTCACCGGATGTCAAGGTACCTCAGATTGGTAGAAAACCTTTACAGAAGGCATTGGGTGGTTTAGCTTGACCATATTTTTCTGACATACTATTGGGCTGCAAATTTCAGAGGCCTTTTGTACTGGCTACAGACTGATCGTACTGGCCCGAGACCACTCTGGGTCCAGATGGAGTCTGAATCGTGTAAACCTGCTGCACTTTCCTGTGTTGTGCTCGTCTCTCCCAATGTCCCGAGGAAAAAGTGTGTCAACCCAATTGTGAAACAGTTTCTCAAAATGTAAAATCAGTTCTGTTTAGCCTTTAGTCTTAGAGGCTTTTCTCTGTCAGGTCCAAACAATCAGAACATTTTATTTTGTCCGTCTTTAAATGATGGGGCTTTTGGCATCTGGCTCTCACTAGGCCTCTCTTCACTAGACCAATTATTATTTGATTGTATGTTCACCTCTTTTGCTCAGCTACAGGAAAAGTTCAACCTCCGCTAAACCCACTTCTTCCGCTATCTCCAGACTAGGAACTTTGTTGAAACTAAAACACCTGAATTTCCCCATAGGCCTGCAAGTACAGCTATAGAGAGCATTTGTTTGTTAAACAAGCTTCCTAAGGTTGCAATTTCAGATTTACAGTGCATTCGGAAAGTATTCAGACCACTTGACTTTATACTAAAATTTAAAAACAGATACCTTATTTACATAAGTACTCAGACCCTTTGCTATGATTCCATTGATCATCCTCGAAATGTTTCTAAAACTTTATTGGTGTCCACCTGTGGTAAATTCAATTGATTGGACATGATTTGGAAAGGCACACACCTGTCTATATAAGGTCCCACAGTTAGTTGACAGTGTATGTCAGAGCCATGAGGTCAAAGGAATTGTCCGTAGAGCTCCGAGACGGGATTGTGTCGAGGCACAAATCTGGGGAACGGTGCAAAAAATGTCTGCTTCATTGAAGGTCCCCAAGATCACAGTGGCCTCCATCATTCTTAAATGGAAGAAGTTTGGAATCACCAAGACTCTTCATAGAGCTGGCCGCCCGGACTAACTGAGCAATGGGGGGAGAAGGGCTTTGGTCAGGGAGGTGACCAAGAACCAGATGGTCACTCTGACAGAGCTCCAGAGTTCTTCTTTGGTGATGGGATTACCTTCCAGAAGGACAACCATCTCTGCAGCACTCCACCAATCAGGCCTTTATGGTAGAGTGGCTGGACGGAAACCACTCCTCAGTAGAAGGCACATGACAGCCCGCTTGGAGTTTGCCAAATAGCACCTAAAGGACTCTGGGAAGGACCATGGGAAACAAGATTCTCTGGTCTGATGAAACCAAGTTTAAACTTTTTTGGCTTGAATTCCAAGCGTCACGTCTGAAGGAAACCTGGCACCAGGTTTCCCTACGATGAAGCTTGGTGGTGGCAGGATCATACTGTGGGGATAATTTTCAGGGACTGGGAGACTAGTCAGGATTGAGGGAAAGATAAATGGTGCTAAGTATGCGAGATCCTTGATGAAAACCTGCTCTAGAGTGCTCAGGGCCCCAGACTGGGGCGAAGGTTCAACTTCCAACAGGACAACAACCCGAAGCACATAGCCAAGACAACCAGGAGTGGTTTTGGGACAAGATGTCCTTGAGTGGTCCAGCCAGAGCCTGGACTTGGAACCTGAAATCAAACATCCTCTGGAGAGACCTGAGAAATAGCTGTGCAGCGGCGCTCCCCATCCAACCTGACAGAGCTTGTGAGGATCTGCAGAGAAAAATTAGAGTAACTCCCCAAAACATAGGTTTGCCAAGCTTGTAGCGTCATGACCAAGAAGACTCGAGGCTGTAATCGCTGCCAAATATGCTTCAACAATGTACTGAGTAAAGGGTCTGAATACTTATGTAAATGTGATATTTCTGGTTTCTATTTGAAACAAACCCATTATGTCAATCACTGCACACACATGCAGACATAGACACACGCACATTCCATCCTCACTCAGTATGAAGCAAATCAGACTGTAAGCCTGTGTATGCACACTGCCTGGGACCCTGTAAAGCTCAGCACACAACACTACTTCAGATTGAAGCCCACTCTGCAGAGCCTAGAGTGGATGTCAATTAGCATGCGGCAGGCCATGTGTAGCACAATGCTCATAACTTATAGTAAGAAAAGGCCATAGGTCATGTGTTCATACTGTATCAACAAACTAATGCCTGGTTAGCTGTGTGTGTTTGTGTAATTCCCTGTAAAGTACTGTCCCAGGGAATTTATGTTAAATAATATAGTGCAGGAAATGAATTGAAGAAAAGACCACCAGTATTTTATGGATTTTTGTATACTAATGTGTTTATGAAACATAGCTGCCTCTATAAACAGTCATGTTTGGTCCATCTGTGTGTGTGTATCTGTGTTTGTGTTTGTCTGCGTCCGTCCGTGTGTGTGTTCAGGATTATCGCGACGCTGTCTGCTGATGAGCTGGGTCTGTTGCAGGAGCATATCTGTTTCCTGGACCAGAAGATACAGCCGGGTCTCGCCAAGATGCTCTGGTTCTCTGAAGGGGCATCCAACTTCCTCATCAACGACTACAGGCTGGACGCCAACAGAACATGAATGCACACACACACTCTGAGTGACATTAGTCGCTACAGAGTTTATCCGGTTAAATAGGTAGTTAGAGCCTATCCTAGAGAGCTACAGTGTGTAAAACAGCAAATTGAGCTATTCATCAAGAACTTAATTAGTTGAATCAAGCTTTTTCATGTTCGGCTGTAACAAAAACGTGCATACTTTGATGCTCTCCAGGACCAGGGTTGGTCGCCATTCGGTTAGAAGGACACTTCACTGCACTCATAGACAGTAAGCTGTAGTACAGTAGTGGTTAGAGAGAAGATAAGTATTGTACAGTAAGTCATTATTACGTTATCACTACTATACAGTAAGTTAGTATTATGCAGTAATTCAGTATTATGAAGATTAGTATTATACAGTAAGTCAGTATTATGCAGTAAGTCAGTATTACATAAATCAGTATTATGCAGTAATTCAGTATTATGAAGATCAAATCAAATGTATTTATATTGCCCTTCTTACATCAGCTGATGCCACCAAGTGCTGTACAGAAACCCAGCCTAAAATCCCAAACAGCAAGCAATGCAGGTGTAGAAGCACGGTGGCTAGAAAAAACTCCCTAGAAAGGCCAGAACCTAGGAAAAAACCTAGAGAGGAACCAGGCTATGAGGGCTGGCCAGTCCTCTTCTGGCTGTGCCGGGTGGAGATTATAACAGAACATGGCCAAGATGTTCAAATGTTCATAAATGACCAGCATGGTCAAATAATAATAATCACAGTAGTTGTCAAGGGTGACACAGGTCAGCACCTCAGGAGTAAATGTCAGTTGGCTTATTTATAGCCGATCATTGAGAGTATCTCTACAGCTCCTGCTGTCTCTAGAGTTGAAAACAGCAGGTCTGGGACAGGTAGCACGACCGGTGAACAGGTCAAGGTTCCATAGCCGCAGGCAGAACAGTTAAAACTGGAGCAGCAGCACGGCCAGGTAGACTGAGGACAGCAAGGAGTCATCACGCCAGGTAGTCCTGAGGCATGGTCCTAGGGCTCAGATCCTCCGAGAGAGACAAAGAGAGAATTAGAGAGAGCATACTTAAATTCACACAGGACACCGGATAAGACAGGAGAAGTACTACAGATATAACAGACTGACCCTAGCCCCCCGACACATAAACTACTGCAGCATAAATACTGGAGGCTGAGACAGGAGGGGTCAGGAGACACTGTGCCCCATCCAATGATACCCCCGGACATGGCCAAACAGGCAGGATATACCACCACCCACTTTGCCAAAGCACAGCCCCCACACCACTGGAGGGATATCTTCAACCACCAACTTACCATCCTGAGATAAGGCCGACAAGGCGCCAACCCAGACAGGAAGACCACGTCAGTGACTCAACCCACTCAAGTGACGCACCCCAAATAGGGATGGCATGGAAGAGCACCAGTAAGCCAGTGCCTCAGCCCCTGTAATAGGGTTAGAGGCATAGAATCCCAGTGGAAAGAGGGGAACCGGCCAGGCAGAGAGAGCAAGTGCGGTTCGTTGCTCCAGTGCCTTTCTGTTCACCTTCACACTCCTGGGCCAGACTACACTCAATCATATGACCCACTGAAGAGATGAGTCTTCAATAAAGACTTAAAGGTTGAGACAGAGTCTGCGTCTCTCACATGGGTAGGCAGACCATTCCATAAAAATGGAGCTCTATAGCAGAAAGCCCTGCCTCCAGCTGTTTGCTTGGAAATTCTAGGGACAATTAGGAGGCCTGCGTCTTGTGACCGTAGCGTACGTGTAGGTATGTACGGCAGGACCAAATCAGAGAGATAGGTAGGAGCAAGCCCATGTAATGCTTTGTAGGTTAGCAGTAAAACCTTGAAATCAGCCCTTGCCTTAACAGGAAACCAGTGTAGGGAGGCTAGCACTGGAGTAATATGATCACATTTTTTGGTTCTAGTCAGGATTCTAGCAGCCGTATTTAGCACTACCTGAAGTTTATTTAGTGCTTTAGTGCTTTAGTGCTTTATCCGGGTAGCCGGAGAGATCAGTATTATACAGTAAGTCAGTATTACATAAATCAATGTTATGCAGTAAATCAGTATTACGTAAATCAGGATTATACAGTAAGTCATTATAACATAAATAAGTATTATACAGTAAGTCAGTATTACATAAATCAGTATTATGCAGTAAGTCAGTATAACATAAATCAGTATTATGCAGTCAGTCAGTATTACGTAAATCAATATTATACAGTAAGGCACTGTTATGTAACTCTATATTTTACAGTAACTCTGTATTTTACAGTACAGTGCTCTGCTCCTGGGCCAGGGTTTAGCTATGCAGCTGTAAACCCTGTAGATACACTACAGCAACAGGATGTGGCTTTCTTAGCTCCCTGCTTTTACAAACCACCTTCATCTCTCTCTCTCACACACACACACACACACACAAAACAGACTGCTGTTGTTGTCATCATTCTGCGGTCAGCATTTTCTAGACCTATAAAAATTGGATCTGTGAAACGAATTCAGCTGCCAGCAGAAAATGCACACACACGCAGCCTGGTGCAAGCCGGGATGCATGTGTTTTGAGACATTAATGTTGTATCCAGTGTACAGAGGGCTATGTGTCTGTGTGCGTACGTGCGTGCGTTTCTCCATAGGGAAAAGGAGGGTAGGAGAGATGTATAGAAAAAGATGGAGAGGTGGAGAGGAAGGGGGGGTTAGAGTACTGTATGAATTCACATAACCCTTCTGCATTTCATTTGTATTCCATTCCAATGCCAAATAAGCTAATATTAGAAAGCAGGGGGGTTATGTGATACAAGGGTAAATGTATGGTAAGAGACACAGGAGAGTTTCAGCGCATAGCCTGGTTGCAGATCTGTAAGTGCTATAATTGCATGCGTGACAATGACTATAGGAGTTGGCAAGACAGCACAAACTGATCTAGGGCTGTTATGCTACACTGCTAGCTAACAGTATAATCATAAATGACGTGTTGTGCTAGTATACTACAGCGGGGGTTCCCAAAAACTTTTTCACTCGGGCATCCCTTTCATCATTGGGCAACGCATCTATTTCTATGGCGGAGAGAACATTTTGTAAGTTTAAAGCTTATTTCCTGCAATTCTATCCATTTTACAATGGAGTGGAGAGAATATTTTGCAGTTTTAAAGCTAATTCCCTACAATTCTACACATTTTGTCATGTCTATTGTGTGTTCATGGGATATCTGTGTGACTCAAACTTTATCACAAAATCAGTGGGCTACAAAACTTTAGCTGACATGGGTTAGTTACTCTGGGCATTTCTGGCACCAAATAGCTTTCTAATATACACAATGATGGGAAAAAAAGCCCAAAAACTGCAAATTCACTACCCAATTTCACAATTGCACCTTGTGTATTCTACTGTTACAGCTTTCAAGAGTCAGTTGAATGAGTTCCTTAAAATAAATATATATATATATATCGTAGAATATATGTATTTTTCCAAAGGGCAACTGCGACCACCCTGGCGACGGGAGCGCCCCATGGTTTGGGAACCCCGGTGCTACAGTAGGCTTTGCCGACATTGCGTTGGATGCTATGGTGGTTCACTACGCTGCTACACTAGAAGTAATGCCTTGTCTTCCAGAGTGTCCTTATAGGGGCTCAGGCAATCAGACAGGTTGAGCAGCAACATGCATAATGAACACTAACGCTCATTGGCAGGGATTCATGCCACCGCACCGCGCCCTTCTCCCCCTCTCCCCTTTCCCCCTCTCCTCTCTCCCTCTTTCCCCTGTCTCTCCTCCCCTCTCCACTCTCTCAGGAAGTTTAAGATCAGGTTTGTGTCGAGCCAATGTCAAGATCTTTTGAGCCCAAACTCAAAAAGGTCATTGTCTGTGAGTGCTGTTTTCCTTGTAGTAGCTAAGGGAGAGAGAGAAAATCTGCTAAAAAGATCTGAACTGACTCAGAGCAGCCCCGCTCTCTACTCCTCTCTCCCCCAACCCCCCCCAAACTACTCTTCTCTCGCTCACAGAGGCTTATTCTGCGCGGCAGGCCTTATCCCCATGAAAGCCGTACATTTCGGAGATCGGAGTTGGGATCTGGAATTCTGAGTGAGAGCTGGATTACTCTCTATGAATTAGGTCTGGCTTCCAGAGCAATATGAGAGAAGAGCTAGTCATCTCTGCAACTTCCCTCCTCTTCTCTCTTTGGGGTGTACAGGGACCTGGAATTTGCGGGGGACCAGCAGTGCCACCACCAGGCCCACCACCAGGCCAAGCTCCTGAGGCTCAGCTCAGCACATCAGGACATCGTGGCCATCATGCCCCAGGTCTATAAGATCTTCCTCACAGACGGGCCTGAGGTGTGTGTGTTGTGGTGGGGGATGGGTGTGTGTGGGAGAGTACCTATTCCCTGCTAGTTTCTGCTTACTTACTTTTTTGGGCTAATTTGTCCTCATAAAATAGTGGCTAGCAAGATAATTCCATGAGATGATTTCATTATAGAAAATGAAAACTGTCCATCCAGAAAATATCTTCATTAGAACTTCACCTGTGGATGAAATTACAAATAGATCCCATTAGGTCGTTGAGCGAGTAGATGATGGACTGATGATAGTGAATGTGCAGTGCTATCTACATAAGTGTGTGTGTTGTGTGTGTGTGTGTGTGTGTGTGTGTGTGTGTGTGTGTGTGTGTGTGTGTGTGTGTGTGTGTGTGTGTGTGTGTGTGTGTGTGTGTGTGTCTCTCTCAGATCCAGCAGCACTGGGTTGTACACACAGAGACGATGGATGGCATGTGGTCCCTACAGGAGCTGTCCAAGGCCATCAGCGGAGACAGCAAGACCTCACCCAACCCCCTCTTCTGTTCAGGGTGCATGTGGTGCTGGGCCAGGAGGCCCCCGGAGCCAACTCACAGGTACGTATTCAAACAGACAGAAAAGCACACGCACTTAATCACATGCATGCACGTACACACATGCACACACACACACCGTTTTTAACACGTGTGCATAAGCATTGCAGATTGAAATAGACTTCAAGGCAGTTTCTAAAGAGATATTGATATTTCGGTCACGTTCACACTCAGTCTCACGAGGGATTCTGGCAATATTACTCCTACACGTACTAACACACACCCAAACAAAAGTCTCATGTTTGAAAGTCGAACAATGTCATCCGTTCTCAGTGTCTGATGACATTTGACATTGTAGCATTTCCACGGTCGCAGCGAGAGACACAGTCAGACAGGTCGACACCTCCACACTATTTAGAATACAATGAAAGAGAACATTCTTTGCCCTTGTCTCACCAACACAGGGCATTAAGCAGCAAGCTTACCTTACATATGGAGAGCATTATACATCACCCTCACTTTATTTATTTCTCCCCCGCTCTCTCCCTCACTCCCTCCCCACTTTATAAATCAGCCATGACATATGATTTAGGCTTAATGTATGTAACATATCTGCATGATAGACTAAGAGGGTAGGGTTCAGAATGCTTTAACATGTTGCCATTCTCTATACAAGAGGATCCGTTTATGTTATTATAACGTACACGATTAAAGTCATATTTCATCAAATCTTTATGCAGGAATCATGAGGGGAATGTAAAGTTCAGATAGGCTGTTGGAAAATGATTGGAGGAGAGCTCTCTGCAAGTTCTTTAGGTCATTGACTAGAGAGGCAGAACACGTTGGTTAGTGTAAGTGGCAATGGGTCGTGTTTCTGTCTGTCTGTTTGTCTGTCTGTCTGTCTGTGTGTCTGTCTGTCTGTCTGTGTGCGCATCAACAAGTAGCATTCTCCCCGACCCTTCAGAAGCTACCACAACAGACCGCGAAAAGCATAATTTCCAAGCTGATCAGCACCATCTCTGTGTTCAAATGCCTCCCACACCTCACATGCAGACTCTCACAGAGGAAACCTGTTTGCTGCATCATAGGTAACACACAAACACATAGGTTAGATCCCTCTCATCCCTCTCCTGATTCTTGCCCTGTTCTTCAGTTCATTCCTCTTCTTTGTCTTCTCTTCTGACCCCTCACCTTTTCTCACCTCATCCATCTTTCATTTTTCACTCATTCTCTTCATATAGATCCCCTAGATTTCATTTAGTCTCTTCATCCTTACCCCCATCCCCCCTTCCCTCCTCCTCTTCATTTGCACTCCATCCTCACCCCCCTGTCCAGTATCACCCCTCCTCATCCCTCATTACCATACCTCCTCCTCACCTTTATCCCCTGCTCCTTCACCCTCGCCTTATTCTCTCGCAACATTTCCTAACCCCGTTCCTCTTATTCCATTTCTCTCCATCCTCTCTTCTCATCAATCCATTTTAATCAGCTCTCCCTGTCAGCTGTCTCCTGGGTTGATTGACAGCGGGTCTTCCACAGGGAGTAACAAGTCTCCCTCTGACTCTGGCTTTAATCAAACAGTCAGAAGATGGTGGACTGGAGTAGACCAGAGGTTGCTCTCCATGTGTGTATATGTGTGTGTGTGTGTGTGTGAGTGTGTCTGTCTGTCTGTCTCCAGCCATATCTCCATTGAGGGAGAATACTACAACTGTTAGGTTCTGAACCCTAATCAGCATGGTCTAGTTGATCCCCAGTCACACAAGCCAGGCTGTTAAATGTGTTCACTCATGAAAAGTGTAAGTGCCTGTTACAATGTGTCAAAAGGGTGTCAACTCACTGTATTTAACTATGTGTGGAAGCATGTGCTCTTATGTAGTCAAGTGTACAGCACTCTATGTACCATATGGTGAGTTTGAGGTAGAAGATGCTTTTATCAACTGATCTCAGATCAGGCTAATATACGCAACATTTTAACCATAGTCATTTGTATTTGTTTATCCTGGTTTGTCTCATTTAGATACAATTCTATTTCGCAAGAGAGGATGGAATGAATTTAAAGTTTAAACCAAAATATCTGACCTGGTATCAGTTGTTAGAATAGGGGCTTTTACCTCTTCTCTCACTTACTCCATAAGGTGATTCCTTTACACATCTGCCTCTCTCTCTCGCCAACCCCAGAAAGATGAGGACATTTCCAACATAGCTGATCCTGTATCAGATGTTAGGAGCTTTGACCTATTTTATATGGTGATCCTCTCCATCTCTGACCCCAGAACAAGATGAGGAGATTGGCAAGATCCAGGCAGCGGGAGCAGCAGGGAGGACAGCTAACACAGGCTTACCTGAAGCCCTGGGACAAACACAGAGAGATCCAGGGGATCAACAAGGACCCCTTCATCAGAAGACACCAGCGCCTCAACCCCCCCGTGTCCTCCTTCGACGCCGACTTCGCCAGGTCTGGCAACATGGATAGGAGGGGGGAGGGGTGGTAGCTTGTTTGCCAGATTGGTTTCTGCTTCTGGCTTCAACCCATATTAGTCCAAAATTATACTTGGCCAACATTTGTGTTCTGCGTTCAAAACTGTATGAAAGTACAGTAAAATATAATACAAAACAGATTTGAACAAAGGTCAGAATGAATTCAAAGAAAGACACATGTCTGATTGTTCTATCGACAAAGCTCAATAACAAAGTGCTGAGCCAGACCAGCATGTAGTGTACACGCATGGAGTGTTGACTCTCCAACGATTTACATAGCACTGTCCCAGACAAATCCATAAGACAATATTGCACACTCTCACTGTCTAGTCTGCAGGCTTAGACATGTTTACCATGCACATCCACATGACAGGATCTATATGTTCAACACTGAGGTCACATAGGACAGTTGGGTTGGAGTTGGAGGTGGACCTTCAGAAGATAGTGTCAGATCCCTTCCCATCCATGAACAGTTTGCTATTCTGGAGAAGTATGATGTCACCGGGGACCAGGCTGTGAGTAGCACACACACACCACACACGGATGAACACACATATGCACCGTACGTGCACACACACACCCAACCCCCACACACACCTCTAAGCCCACTTCTCTCCCCCTAGGTGCAGGAGATGTTGGAGGGCCTGAATGGGTAGTAGGTGTGGTTCCAACAGGTGGTCATAGACAGTGACATCATGCTGAAGAATCACAAGGACAAGTTCAAGAGCAGCCTCATCTTCTCAGCATAGCAGTTTAGAAAGAGAGATGCACCTGCTAGCACACACAGCCATACACAGATAACTTATAGCCACACTTATAGCCATAAATACAGAAGATCACGTACAGATGCACATGAGGGTTGGCGTGAATTCCATTTGAATTCTTCAGAAGATTTAACTACAATTCCAGCTCAAAAATAGGGAAATCCATATTGAAAATTCTTGATTTGGAATTGTCATTAACTTTCTGAATTGACTGGATTGAAACAGAGTTTGGCCCAACCCTGCTATACACATGCACCCAGGTTTGAATCTCAGAGACTGTAAGGTATCATAACAGTAGCACCATAGGGATGCTTATGGAGCGATTTCAATGCCAACAGAAATTGTATTTGAATTTTATCATTTTGAATTTGTGTTTGGATATTGAATTGGAATTTGAGAATTTGTGTTAGGATATTGAATTGGAATTTGAGAATTTGTGTTAGGATATTGAATTGGAATTTGAGAATTTGTGTTAGGATATTGAATTCAATATTTGTTCATTCGTAATGCACAAATTGAATCATTACATTCCAAATTTGAACTTGTATTTCATGATTTGAAACTGATTTGAATGAATATTGCATTTTAAAATATAATTCAATATTCAAATTCAATATTTCTATATTTCAGGAGTGGCTTTGGGACAAGTCTCTTAATGTCCTTGAGTGACCCAGCCTGAACCCAGACTTGAACCCGATCTAACAACTCTGGAGAGGCCTGAAAATAGCTGTGCTATCTAATCACTCTGACGTCAATGCAAATGTATTCAAAAATATAGTTAAACACTTCATGAGAGCCCATCAGCTCATGTTGCGCAACATTTCAATCGGCTATGCAATTGCACGAGAAATGTCACATGCGTCGAATACAACAGGTCTAGGTAGACCTTACAGTGAAATGCTTACTTACAAGCCCTTAAAACCTCTTAAGGATAGGGCTGATTGCTGCCCCCTTTGGGGTGATTGGGTGCCCATAGTAAACAGAAAAAAATAAAATCTGTCAAAAATTGCTAATATATGCATATAAAAATTAATATTGAATAGAAAACACTCTAAAGCTTCTAAAACCGTTTAAATTATGTCTCTATGTAAAGCAGAACTCTCAGGGCACTCATTCTCCCAAACTCTCTCTTGTCATCATAAAAGTTGGCCCAACTTTGACGTCATCGCCCCCACCCTTCCCAAGCACTTACAGTCCTGGGAACAGGAAACCTTGCGGTCACGCGAGAAAACAGGCTACTCTCACGCGTGCTCTGTCTTTGTTCCAAGATTGATTAAACGACTCGTGTGTTTCTCTTCGTCCTGAGAATTGCTGTGAAGCTAGATAACATGCTAATGCTGTGTTCTGAACATAGTTTTACAAGTTTAGTCGACATATAATATGTAATTTCGACGTTTTGGTGCGCACCCACTTGACTTTTGGCTGCATTTCAACCGAAATGTGTCGTGTTTGATCACCGAAAGACACAGACTTCCAAACTAAAGCTGTTTTTGGTAAGAATAAACCCTTCCAGGTCTACTGATGGAAGAACAGCAAAGGTAAGGGAAGATTTATGTGTTTATTATGGGTTTCTGTGGACTCCAGTAGAGGAGCCAAAATGCTAATTCCTGACCGCCGACTCATATTATAGCCTAGTGAACGAAATCTGTAACGTTAAAAATAAAAGTAACACAGCGATTGCATTTAGAAGAAGTGTATCTTTCTATACATATGTAGAACATGCATATTTAGTCTAAGTTTATGTTGTGTATTCCATGTTAGCTGACGGCATATGGCGGAGTTATCGTCATTTCTCCGGACATTTGAGTAGCATTTTTTTGAACATGCCGTCATTGTAAACAGATTTATGGATATATATAGCATATTATTGAAAAAAAAATGTACTGTGTAACATGTTATATTACTGTCATCTGATGAAGATTTCAAAAGGTTTAGTGCAATTATTTTTCTTTTAATCCTGCGTTTGGTGATTGCATATTTTGTGGAATTTGGCTATGGAAATTAGCTTGGTCTTCGGTGTGTCTTCGGTGGTGGTTTGACATAAATATGTGCTATGTTTTCGCCGTAAAACATTTTAGAAATCTGACTTGCTGGCTAGATAAACAACTTGTTTATCTTTCATTTGAGCTATTGGACTTGTTAATGTGTGGAGGTTAAATATTTTTAAGAATATTTTTTACGTTCCATGCGCCACATTCCAGCTGACGGTGGGAGGGCTGGTTCCCAATTGGGACTCAACATGCTTAACAGGTTTTAACCAACAATGCTTTAAGAAGTTAAGGAAAAAAAAGAAATGTACAAAAAAAACGAGAATAAAATAGTAAAAAAATATATAAAATAAAAGTAACAGATAATTTAACAGTATGTTACGGTTTTCTAGGTGTGAAGGAGAGTCGGACCAAACTGCAGCGTGTAGATTGCGATCCATGTTTAATGAACAACGTAAACACGAATTAACACAAAACACTACAAAACAATAAACGTAATGAAAACCGAAACAGCCTATACTTGTGTCAACTAACACAGCGACAGGAACAAAGACACTAAGGACAATCACCCACGACAAACTCAAAGAATATGGCTGCCTAAATATGGTTCCCAATCAGAGACAACGATAAACACCTGCCTCTGATTGAGAACCACTCCAGACAGTACCACCAGTACCAGTACCACCAGATCCTGGCTGGCTGGTGGTTTCAGCAGATCCTGGCCGACTGGCAGATCCTGGCCGACTGGCGGATCTGGCGGATCCTGCCGACTGGCAGATCCTGGCCGACTGGCAGATCCTGGCCGACTGGCAGATCTGGAAGAGTCTGGTTGACTGGCAGATCTGGAAGAGTCTGGTTGACTGGCAGATCTGGAAGAGTCTGGTTGACTGGCAGATCCTTGCAGACTGGCAGCTGCAGACTGGCAGCTCCTTACAGACTGGCAGCTCTGGCTGCTCCATGCAGCCTGGCAGCTCTGGCTGCTCCATGCAGCCTGGCAGCTCTGGCTGCTCCATGCAGCCTGGCAGCTCTGGCTGCTCCATGCAGCCTGGCAGCTCTGGCTGCTCCATGCAGCCTGGCAGCTCTGGCTGCTCCATGCAGCCTGGCAGCTCTGGCTGCTCCATGCAGCCTGGCAGCTCTGGCTGCTCCATGCAGGCTGGCAGCTCTGGCTGCTCCATGCAGGCTGGCAGCTCTGGCTGCGCTGAACAGGCAGGAGAATCCAGCAGCGCTGTAGAGGAGGAAGGCTCTGGCAGCGCTGAACAGACAGGAGACTCCGACAGCGCAGGAGAGGAGAAAGGCTCCGGCAGCGCTGGAGAGGCGAGGCGCACTGTAGGCCTGATGCATGGTGCTGGTACTGGTGGTACTGAACCGAGGACACGCACAGGAAGCCTGGTGCGGGGAGCTGCTACCGGAGGGCTGGGGTGTGGAGGTGGTACTGGATAGACCGGACCGTGCAGGCGCACTGGAGCTCTTGAGCACCGAGCCTGCCCAACCTTCCCTGGCTTGATGCCCACTCTAGCCCGGCCGATACGAGGAGCTGGAATATACCGCACCGGGCTATGCACCCGCACTGGGGACACCGTGCGCACCACTGCATAACACGGTGCCTGCCCGGTCTCTCTAGCCCCCGGTAACCACAGGAAGTTTGCACAGGTCTCCTACCTGGCATAGCCATACTCCCTGTGAGCCCCCCCCAATAAATTTTTGGGGCTGACTCTCGGGCTTATCCGCGCGCCGTGCTTGCTTCGCCAACCTCATTCTCCGATAACCTTCCACGCACTGCTCCACGAATCCCAGGCGGGCTCCGGCACTCTCCCTGGGTCGACCGCCCACCTGTCTATCTCCTCCCAAGAAGTATAGTCCATACTGTACTCCTCTTTGGGCTGCTCCTGTTGCCTCCTCTCCTGCTGCACCTGTTGCCTCTCCTGCTGCTCCTGCCTGTTGACACGCTGCTTGGTCCGTTGGTGGTGGGTGATTCTGTTACGGTTTTCTAGGTGTGAAGGAGAGTCGGACCAAACTGCAGCGTGTAGATTGCGATCCATGTTTAATGAACAACGTAAACACGAATTAACACAAAACAATAAACGTAATGAAAACTGAAACAGCCTATACTTGTGTCAACTAACACAGCGACAGGAACAAAGACACTAAGGACAATCACCCACGACAAACTCAAAGAATATGGCTGCCTAAATATGGTTCCCAATCAGAGACAACGATAAACACCTGCCTCTGATTGAGAACCACTCCAGACAGCCATAGACCTTGCTAGATAACCCCACTAGCTACAATCCCAATACACACACACCAAAACCCCAAGACAAAACACACCACAATACAAAAACCCCATGCCACACCCTGGCCTGACCCAATACATGAAGAAAAACACAAAATACTTAGACCAGGGCGTGACACAGTAGCAGTAAAATAACAATAGCGAGGTTATATACAGAGGGTACCGGTACAGAATCAAAGTGCGGGGAAACCGGTTAGTCGAGGTAGTTGAGGTTACATGTAGGTAGAGTTAAAAGGACTGTGCATACAGTAGTTAATAAACAGAGTAGCAGCAGCGTAAAAGAGTGGTCTGGGTAGCCCTTTGGTTAGCTTTTCAGGAGTCTTATGACTTGGGAAGCTGTTAAGAAGCCTTTTTGTCCTAGACTTGGCACTCCGGTACCGCTTGCCATACAGTAGCAGAGAGAACAGTCTATGACTGGGGTGGCTGGAGTCTTTGACAACTTTTAGGGCCTTCCTCTGACATTTCCTGGTATAGAGGTCCTGGATGGCAGGAAGCTTGGCCCCGGTGATGTACTGAGCCGTACGCACTACCCTCTGTAGTGCCTTGCGGCCGGAGGCTGAGCAGTTGCCATACCAGCCAGTGATGCAACCAGTCAGTATGCTCTCAATGGTGCAGCTGTAGAACCTTTGAATTGTATATTATCACTTGTGAATGATGCCCAGCATAAGAAACAATGCTGTTTTTTGTGACTTTTTCGAATCATAGTCACGCTCCTCATGTAGCCTAGCCCATACATGTTTTAATAAGGTTTGTATCACAATTACAGTGGCTGAATAACTTCTAAAAAATTATGCACATTAATCGGCTTTACAAGGTGTGTAGAGCCTAACTGGCATACATAAGAAGCGTGTGAGTTCCAAGTTTGGGGAAGATCATTTTCACCATAAAAATGCACCTTTATAATAAAAACATTACATGCATAATTGCATTTGCGGTTGATTTTGATAATGGTGTTTTCCGTTAATGGAATATTTTCACTTATATCCTGCTACCATGTGTGCATTCCCGCACTTATAATGTGAAGAATTAGCCTAATAGTTATCAACATTTTAAGCTAAATGTTCTGATCTGTTGTGTCAGCCACACTTTGTAAAAAAAGTTATTTTGATGCTAGTGGTTGTATTAATTTGAGATCTATCGCATCCCGCAACTGTCCCAGACTATGTATTTATTTCTCACACAGAGTAGAATAGGTCGACCTTAGTACGATAGGGGATAATAGATTGACATAAGCTAGTGCTTTTGCTGTTCATTAGGCCTACTCATCTTGTTGGCTGACGAAAAGGCCACTGGACACAAACAGATTTTTCTTTTAGGGTCCATTACGGCCACACAAAGGGGATGGTGAGATTCTAGGCATTATCAAGTGCTTGTCAAATTGTGAATGAGTGACTGAGGTAGTGTGTATAGCCTGCGCAAAAAACAAACAAATCAGAGCTCATGCCTTTCAAGCGACTTTTTTAAAATCATCATTAGTCGCATCATGCATCCTTACAATGTATTCAAATCAAAACATATTTCCCAACGTTTGTAGAACAACTAAAGTAAAATGAATAACTCTAAATGAAGCATATAGGAATACCTATTTCTTTGTTAACCATTCAAATCAAATACATTTTTTAGTGTCACAAAAAAAGATAATGTTATTGTGTTTCTAGTTCCAACAGTGCAGTAATATCTAAAGTAATTTCTAACCATTTCAAAACAATACACAGTACACACATCTAAAGGAATGGGATGTATCAATATTTGGATGAGCAATGTCAGAGCGGCATAGACTAAAATACAGAAGAATAGAATACAGTATATACATATGAGACTAGTAATGCAAAAAATGTCAACATTATTAAAGTGACTAGTGTTCCATTATTAAAGTGGCCAGTTATTTCAGGTCTATGTATATAGGGCATCAGCCTCTAAGGTGCTAGTGATGGCTATTTAACAGACTGATGGCCTTGAGATATAAGCTGTTTTTCAGTCTCTCTTTCAAAGCTTTGATGCACCTGTACTGACCTCGCCTTCTGGATGATAGCGGGGTGAACAGGCAGTGGCTTGGGTGGTTGTTGTCCTTGATGATCTTTTTGGCCTTCCTGTGACATCAGGTGCTGTAGGTGTCCTTGCGGTGTCCTTGCAGGCTTGTTTTCGAGTTGCTGTGCGTTTTGTTGCCAACCTGTTTTGCTACCTGACAACTTTACGGTTTTCACTTTTTGTTTACCGTTCATCTATTTATTTATTTTTTTCCTCAACTTTTTCACTCCAGACGCTTTATCTGGACACGATTGGTCAGGACCTCCAACAGCCGAAGCTAAGTAGTAACATTAACATGATGCCTTCTAATTGCAGCCGCTGTACTCGCCTTACGGCGAGGATGGCTGTGCTGCAAGCCCAGCTTCAGACGCAATCGTTAGGCAAGGGTAATTTCAGTGTAGGAAAGGATGAAACAGCGTCTGTGCCACTGTTGTGGTCATCCTGTCTGGGTTGGCGCCCCCCCCTTGGGTTGTGCCGTGGCGGAGATCTTTGTGGGCTATACTCAGCCTTGTCTCAGGATGGTAAGTTGGTGGTTGAAGATATCCCTCTAGTGGTGTGGGGGCTGTGCTTTGGCAAAGTGGGTGGGGTTATATCCTTCCTGTTTGGCCCTGTCCGGGGGTGTCCTCGGATGGGGCCACAGTGTCTCCTGACCCCTCCTGTCTCAGCCTCCAGTATTTATGCTGCAGTAGTTTATGTGTCGGGGGCTGGGGTCAGTTTGTTATATCTGGAGTACCTCTCCTGTCCTATTCGGTGTCCTGTGTGAATCTAAGTGTGCGTTCTCTAATTCTCTCCTCCTCTCTTTCTTTCTCTCTCTCGGAGGACCTGAGCCCTAGGACCATGCCCCAGGACTACCTGACATGATGACTCCTTGCTGTCCCCAGTCCACCTGGCCATGCTGCTGTTCCAGTTTCAACTGACCTGAGCCCTAGGACCATGCCCCAGGACTACCTGACATGATGACTCCTTGCTGTCCCCAGTCCACCTGGCCATGCTGCTGCTCCAGTTTCAACTTCCACCTGACTGTGCTGCTGCTCCAGTTTCAACTGTTCTGCCTTATTATTATTCGACCATGCTGGTCATTTATGAACATTTGAACATCTTGGCCATATTCTGTTATAATCTCCACCCGGCACAGCCAGAAGAGGACTGGCCACCCCACATAGCCTGGTTCCTCTCTAGGTTTCTTCCTAGGTTTTGGCCTTTCTAGGGAGTTTTTCCTAGCCACCGTGCTTCTACACCTGCATTGCTTGCTGTTTGGGGTTTTAGGCTGGGTTTCTGTACAGCACTTTGAGATATCAGCTGATGTACGAAGGGCTATATAAATAAATTTGATTTGATTTGATTTGGAGGGCAGGTAGTTTGCCCCGGTGATGCCTTGGGCAGACCACACCACCCTCTGGAGAACCCTGCAGTTGCGGGCAGAGCAGTTGCCATACCAGGTGGTGAGTGTTTTAGGTTCCAAACCAAATTTCTTCAGCCTCCTGCCTTCTTCACCACACTTTCTGTGTGGGTGGACTATTTCAGTTTGTCAGTGATTTGTACGCCGAGGAACTTGAAGCTTTCAGCTTTTCCACTGCAGTCCTGTTGATGTGGATAGGGGGTGCTCCCTCTGCTGTTTCGTGAAGTCCATAATCAGCTCCTTTGTTCAGGGATGCAAACTAATCACCTTCTGGCGAAATTCGCCGTTTTCAATCCAAAATAGTTGACCTACGTGATTAGATCTGATTCGTGTAGTTTGGGAGGTGAGAGTACCCCACCACCCTCAAAGGTGCGGACTCCGGCCGCAAAACCTGAACCTATAGGGGAGGGTCTGGGTGGGCATCTATCCGCGGTGGCGGCTCTGGTGCGGGACGTAGACCCCGCTCCACCTCTGGCTCACCCCATTTTGGTACCGCCTTTGGTGCGGGGACCCCGTCGCCAACCCCAGACTGGGGACCCTCGCTGTGGGCCCCGGACTGGGCACCCTCGCAGCGGGCCCCGGATGGGCACCCTCGCAGCGGGCCCCGGACTGGGCACCCTTGCTGGTGGCCCCGGACTGGGCACCCTTGCTGGTGGCCCCGGACTGGGCACCCTCGCTGCGGGCCCCGGACCCGGCACCCTTGCTGGTGGCTCCAGACTGGCCCATGGAGCAGGCACCGGACTCACCAGGCTGGGGAGACCTACTGGAGGCCTGGTCCGTGGAGGAGGCACGGGATGAACCAGGAGACCTACTTGAGGCCTGGTCCGTGGAGGAGGCACGGGATGAACCAGGAGACCTACTGGAGGCCTGGTCCTTGGAGGAGGCACAGGATGGACCAGGCTGGGGAGACCTACTGGAGGCCTGGTCCTTGGAGGAGGCACAGGATAGATCGGGCTGTGAGGGAGCAATGACCGTCCCGTGTGCCCCCTGCCTTTCCTGGCCACTCTGCTTGGTCCTTTGGTGGTGGGTAGTTCTGTCACGGGCGACGTAAGAAGTAGACCAAAGTGCGGTGTGGTGAGCATACATTTCTGTTTATTTAGGTAAATGTCTCCAACAAAACAACAAAACAAAGAAACGACCGTGAAGCTTAACACAGGCAATAATGCCTCTAACAAAACACATTTTGGGGTAGGTTTTAATAGTCACAGTGGGTACAACATCTCCTATACATTTCCTGATAATCTCAGTCACCATATCTGTGTGTTCATTGATGTTGTTCTCACAGGCTACCAGGAACATATCCCAGTCCGCGTGATCAAAGCAATCTTGAAGCATGGATTCCGATTGGCCAGACCAGCGTTGAATAGTCCTTAGCACGGGTACTTCCAGTTTTAGTTTCTGCCTATAGGAAAGGAGGATCAGATTTACCGAAGGGAGGGCGGGGGAGGGCCTTGTAAGCATTTCGAAAAGCTAAGTAGTAGTGGTTCAATGATTTCTCAGAGCGAGTGCTACAGTCAATGTGTTGGTAGAACTTTGGTAGCGTTTTCCTCAGATTAGCTTTTTTCCACAGATTAGCTACAATAAATGCGGCTTTAGGATATGTGGTTTCCAGTTTGCATAGAATTGAGTGAAGTTCTTTGAGGGTCGTAGGTGTGAGGGCCCGCCATGCTTCACGGTGGGAACCAGACATGCAGAGATCATCCATTCACCTACTCTACGTCTCAAAACGATGTATAACAGAACACACACACTCAGTTTTTGATAGTGCCACTCTAAGTAATAGTACAGATGAAAAATGATCATGCCTACTGCACATCTTACTGTAGAAAGTATTGGTGAAAAAAAGTCCAAGTTGGAACTGTTGATGTTAAAATACGATAACTATTTGTTTATTCAGAACTGGAATATGCTGATTGACCAAATCACACAGGTTGAAGTTTTTAACAAGCATGTCTATTCTGGACTCTGGTTTTGACAGTGTAACATGGAGGTGATGCTCAGCATTGCGTCTGTTTCTGTACATGTTTTTAAGTATACCTGACTCGCATAGGTATGTGGTGCCAAACTGGTTCAGAACATCTACTGCTTTCTCAGTCAGGCAGGAGACCGCTTCCTGCTGTAGATCAACAACCCAGACCTGTGTGAGCGGGTTTGCCTCTAAAAGCATCTTGCTTCAGTTTATTCCAGTTCAGAATAAAAAGTATTACTTGTATTTTAACAGCAACAGTTGCAAACAATAATTTCTACAATAAAATGTACAGTAGACCTGATCATTTTTCACCTTCATCTGTGTAACTGTTACTTACGGTTGCTACTGTAGCTTGCTGTGGCTAATGTTAGCTATTAGATGTGTACAAGGTCAGGGATTGTTTGAAAGAGAAACTCGCATCGACTAGTATGAGAGATAAAATGACAACAATGCCTTGCTAGATGACTTACTTTTCCACTGTGGGCGCAATGTTTCCTGAAGCATTCTTCCCTGTTCTGAAAGAACTCCTGGGTTTACCCTCATGCTGTGGATGTTTTACTAATTTGTTCATTATGAGAGACTCATTACTAAGCACATCCCCGCACAAAACACATTGTGGGCATTCCTCATTATTTCTCAAAGTGTGTATGAAACCAAGAGAGAAACTCATCGCTGTATTTGCGTTTCATGACGATTGAGTTCAGTCAGAACTTGTGGCTAGCTTGAGTCCATTTGATGACAGTGGAGAGTGGGAATGACAAGTCAGTGGCTGACAGCACATCATCTGCTGCTGAACGACAGCGCAGCAGCGTGTGGGTCGCGGAGTGATCTTCAAGAAAACTGCAGAAAAAAAGATCAGGTAAACCGTGAAGCACACGGGCATCTCCCACTTGCGCAGCTGACAAACTGAGCAGAGATCACTGCTAAGCAGAGAGTGCACTGAACAGTGAGTGCATTTGCACTTTGACAAATCAATTCCAGTAATCAATTATATAATTATACATTTACTCTGACCAATTGCTACCCAACATTTGTTGTGACCCATACTTTAAGAAAGGATGGTCTATACATCTGACCAAAATGTAATCATTTAATGAGGATGTCAAAAAATGTCACTACTTTTTGTCCACTTTAAACTGAGTTGGAGTGTGTGTGCTGGCTTCTTTATTTGTCTGCTAAACCAACTCTAGGGGCAGGGCACTGCCTGGTTGCCAACAAACAGTGTACATATGTTACTGTATGAGACTGGGGGGGTAACCATGGCTACCTGTTAAAACATCTGGATCTGGCTAACCAGGCCATGGTATGGGGTAAACTGTTGCTAGCATAGCTAGCTACCTTCATAAGAAACCTGTTTTGGGCTGTTATGGTTGATCTGATAAAAAAATTAAACATCAATCAATGTGTCACACTTTGTCTTAGTTTTAGTTTTTACCTATTCTAACAAGCTAACCACCTACTGTATCCTGCATTCAACGAATTAGCTTTGCGAGTGTAACATGGAGGTGATGCTCAGCATTGCGTCTGTTTCTGTACATGTTTTTAAGTATACCTGACTCGCATAGGTATGTGGTGCCAAACTGGTTCAGAACATCTACTGCTTTCTCAGTCAGGCAGGAGACCGCTTCCTGCTGTAGATCAACAACCCAGACCTATGTGAGCGGGTTTGCCTCTAAAAGCATCTTGCTTCAGTTTATTCCAGTTCAGTTTTTACCTATTCTAACAAACTAACCACCTACTGTATCCTGCATTCAACGAATTAGCTTTGCGAGTAATCCAAGCATGACGGACAGTTAAACTTACCGTGACAGTGGTGGTACAGTGGCATCGCACTACATTGTGCTTGATCATGTATAGCCTAATATCAAATAAGAGTCATTTCTTAAAAGAGTTGGTTAAAATGACTGCTTCGTGCTCAGTACTGTCTTGCTTCTTCTGCCAGCAAAAACAGTTGATGCAATGGCCATTAATGAGTTCAGGTGGTAGCCTTAGGTACTTGGGAATTGTCTGGAAGGGAGTCAGATTTATCCTTGTTCTTCTACTTCTCCTGTCTGGCAAAGTACCAGCATGATGTTTTAGAGCCGTTTTGGATCTGAATTTAGAAATTGAATATTAAAACTGAATGTAGTATTCATTTAATTCAGTTTCAAATCATGAAATGAATGTTCATTTTAGGATTCATTTTGTGCATTACAAATAAATTTTTGCATTATAAATACCAAATATTTCCTAACACAAATTCAAAATGATAAAATTTGAATTAAATATCCTGAAACAAATTAAAATTAAATTGACACTTAAAACGCTCCAATGATGCTGTGTGTGTGTGTGTGTGTGTGTGTGTGTGTGTGTGTGTGTGAAGCTGGGTTGTCTTGGTTGACTGATCCTCCCAGCTGGTCCATGACCCCCTCCCCTCTCCAGACATGTTCTCTGTTCATTTCTGTAAGAAGTGTTGACAAGCTGAATGTGCCTTGCTGTCTGTTTATACTACATCCATGCATATGCCACCAGAGGTCTCTTTACAATCCCCAAGTCCAGAACAGACTATGGGAGGTGCACAGTACTGCATAGAACCATTCAGGGATCAAGTGTAGCTGGAGCTGGGCCTGTGTCACGGGCGTCGTAAGAAGTAGACCAAAGTGCGGCGTGGTGAGCGTACATTTCTGTTTATTTAGGTAAATGTCACCAACAAAACAAAGAAATGACCATGAAGCTTAACGCAGGCTATAATGCCTCGAACAAAGTACCCAGAAGGTTGCTAGATCGAATCCCCAAACTGACAAGGTAAAAATCTGTTGTTCTGCCCCTGAACAAGGCAGTTAACCCACTGTTGTAGCAGAGGTGTGGAGTTGAGTCACATGACTTGGACTCAAGTCAGACTTGAGTCACAAATATGATGACTTACAACTCGACTTTAACACCAATGACTCTTGACTTGGACTTGAGCCTTATGACTTGACCGGACTTGATACCCTCCCCAAGCCCAAATATAAAAAAATTATGCTATTTAAAAAAAAGTGTGCTGTGCATCAACTCTTCATTTAACGAATTACAGTTTGAATCGGACAGCAGCCAATCAAGTTGTGCCAGCTGAGAAAAAGTTGTGTGTGGCAGTGCAGAGGAAAGTTGGCAGGTGAATTCCGATAGAGCTCTTGGAGAGATGATAGAAAAACTACGCTGTATCAACAAAAAACGGATTGCAACTTGCACAACATGTGGGAAGGAAATTACAGATGGAGGCGCACAAAGAAAGGTAAGTCATGGCTAATATAGCCGACATCTATGTATCTATACTTCCAGCGCCGACAGAGATGGCCGCCTCGCTTCGCGTTCCTAGGAAACTATGCAGTGTTTCGTTTTTTTACGTGTTATTTCTTACATTAGTACCCCAGGTCATCTTAGGTTTCATTACATACAGTCGAGAAGAACTACTGAATATAAGATCAGCGTCAACTCACCATCAGTACGACCAAGAATATGTTTTTCGTGACGGGGATCCTGTGTTCTGCCTTTCAACCGGGACAACGGAATGGATCCTATGCGGCGACCCAAAAAAACGACTCCGAAAAAGAGGGAAACGAGTGGGTCTTCTGGTCAGACTCCGGAGACGGGCACATCGTGCACCACTCCCTAGCATTCTTCTCGCCAATGTCCAGTCTCTTGACAACAAGGTTGATGAAATCCGAGCAAGGGTAGCATTCCAGAGGGACATCAGAGACTGTAACGTTCTTTGCTTCACGGAAACATGGCTCACTGGAGAGACGCTATCCGAGGCGGTGCAGCCAGCGGGTTTCTCCACGCATCGCGCCGACAGAAACAAACATCTTTCTGGTAAGAAGAAGGGCGGGGGCGTATGCCTTATGGCTAACGAGACATGGTGTGATGAAAGAAACATACAGGAACTCAAATCCTTCTGTTCACCTGATTTAGAATTCCTCACAATCAAATGTAGACCGCATTGTCTACCAAGAGAATTCTCTTCGATTATAATCACAGCCGTATATATCCCCCCCCAAGCAGACACATCGATGGCTCTGAACGAACTTTATTTGACTCTTTGCAAACTGGAATCCATTTATCCGGAGGCTGCATTCATTGTAGCTGGGGATTTTAACAAGGCTAATCTGAAAACAAGACTCCCTAAATTTTATCAGCATATCGATTGCGCAACCAGGGGTGGAAAAACCTTGGATCATTGTTACTCTAACTTCCGCGACGCATATAAGGCCCTGCCCCGCCCTCCTTTCGGAAAAGCTGACCATGACTCCATTTTGTTGATCCCTGCCTACAGACAGAAACTAAAACAAGAGGCTCCCACGCTGAGGTCTGTCCAACGCTGGTCCGACCAAGCTGACTCCACACTCCAAGACTGCTTCCATCACGTGGACTGGGAGATGTTTCGTATTGCGTCAGATAACAATATTGACGAATATGCTGATTCGGTGTGCGAGTTCATTAGAACGTGCGTTGAAGATGTCGTTCCCATAGCAACGATTAAAACATTCCCTAACCAGAAACCGTGGATTGATGGCAGCATTCGCGTGAAACTGAAAGCGCGAACCACTGCTTTTAATCAGGGCAAGGTGACTGGTAACATGACCGAACACAAACAGTGCAGCTATTCCCTCCGCAAGGCTATCAAACAAGCTAAGCGTCAGTACAGAGACAAAGTAGAATCTCAATTCAACGGCTCAGACACAGGAGGCATGTGACAGGGTCTACAGTCAATCACGGACTACAAGAAGAAATCCAGCCCAGTCACGGACCAGGATGTCTTGCTCCCAGGCAGACGAAATCACTTTTTTTGCCCGCTTTGAGGACAATACAGTGCCACTGAAACGGCCTGCAACGAAAACATGCGGACTCTCCTTCACTGCAGCCGAGGTGAGTAAGACATTTAAACGTGTCCCTCGCAAACCCTCGCAAGGCTGCAGGCCCAGACGGCATCCCCAGCCGCGCCCTCAGAGCATGCGCAGACCAGCTGGCCGGTGTGTTTACGGACATATTCAGTCAATCCCTATACCAGTCTGCTGTTCCCACATGCTTCAAGAGGGCCACCATTGTTCCTGTTCCCAAGAAAGCTAAGGTAACTGAGCTAAACGACTACCGCCCCGTAGCACTCACTTCCGTCATCATGAAGTGCTTTGAGAGACTAGTCAAGGACCATATCACCTCCACCCTACCTGACACCCTAGACCCACTCCAATTTGCTTACCGCCCAAATAGGTCCACAGACGACGCAATCTCAACCACACTGCACACTGCCCTAACCCATCTGGACAAGAGGAATACCTATGTGAGAATGCTGTTCATCGACTACAGCTCGGCATTCAACACCATAGTACCCTCCAAGCTCGTCATCAAGCTCGAGACCCTGGGTCTCGACCCAGCCCTGTGCAACTGGGTACTGGACTTCCTGACGGGCCGCCCCCAGGTGGTGAGGGTAGGCAACAACATCTCCACCCCACTGATCCTCAACACTGGGGCCCCACAAGGGTGCGTTCTGAGCCCTCTCCTGTACTCCCTGTTCACCCACGACTGCGTGGCCACGCACGCCTCCAACTCAATCATCAAGTTTGCGGACGACACAACAGTGGTAGGCTTGATTACCAACAACGACGAGACGGCCTACAGGGAGGAGGTGAAGGCCCTCGGAGTGTGGTGTCAGGAAAATAACCTCACACTCAACGTCAACAAAACTAAGGAGATGATTGTGGACTTCAGGAAACAGCAGAGGGAACACCCCCCGATCCACATCGATGGAACAGTAGTGGAGAGGGTAGCAAGTTTTAAGTTCCTCTGCATACACATCACAGACAAACTGAATTGGTCCACTCACACAGACAGCATCGTGAAGAAGGCGCAGCAGTGCCTCTTCAACCTCAGGAGGCTGAAGAAATTCGGCTTGTCACCAAAAGCACTCACAAACTTCTACAGATGCACAATCGAGAGCATCCTGGCGGGCTGTATCACCGCCTGGTACGGCAACTGCTCTGCCCACAACCGTAAGGCTCTCCAGAGGGTAGTGAGGTCTGCACAACGCATCACCAGGGGCAAACTACCTGCCCTCCAGGACACCTACACCACCCGATGTTACAGGAAGGCCATAAAGATCATCAAGGACATCAACCACCCGAGCCACTGCCTGTTCACCCCGTTATCATCCAGAAGGCGAGGTCAGTACAGGTGCATCAAAGCTGGGACCGAGAGACTGAAAAACAGCTTCTATCTCAAGGCCATCAGACTGTTAAACAGCCACCACTAACATTGAGTGGCTGCTGCCAACACACTGACACTGACACTGACTCAACTCCAGCCACTTTAATAATGGGAATAGATGGGAAATGATGTAAATATATCACTAGCCACTTTAAACAATGCTACCTTATATAATGTTACTTACCCTACATGATTCATCTCATATGCATACGTATATACTGTACTCTATATCATCGACTGCATCCTTATGTAATACATGTATCACTAGCCACTTTAACTATGCCACTTTGTTTACATACTCATCTCATATGTATATACTGTACTCGATATCATCTACTGTATCTTGCCTATGCTGCTCTGTACCATCACTCATTCATATATCCTTATGTACATATTCTTTATCCCCTTACACTGTGTATAAGACAGTAGTTTTGGAATTGTTAGTTAGATTACTTGTTGGTTATTACTGCATTGTCGGAACTAGAAGCACAAGAATTTCGCAACACTCGCATTAACATCTGCTAACCATGTGTATGTGACAAATAAAATTTGATTTGATTTGATTTATATATTTTATTACTTTACTAGTGTATCATGTAGGCTAACGTAACGTTAAATCAATGAGCCTCCACACAGTCAGTCAGTGCGGGAACGTGATCATTGCACCCAAGATTGAGCTACAACTGGCTAGGCAGTTGGTAGCCTAAATCCTGCCTGATGTTACTGCTGTTCCTAAAACTATTGACATGCATTAGCCTACTGTAACCACACAGAGAGAGAGAGAGTGTCTGTCTGTCTGTGTGTGTTAAGGTTGGGCGATTGTGTACAAGCCTACATCGCCCGATTGCGCCCCATAGCGATCCTCGATAGTCGATCACTATTGGGTGTTTGTCTTTGTCATGGCTACCCATGTATTTCCATGGAAATATAACGTTTATTTGGAAAGTAATAAAAATATATATATTTTTAAAAGCATTCATGATTTGCGTAAATGTAATATACTATTACTCTTGTTAAAAATATGAAATGCTATTACATTTGGTGAAGATCACATTATGACTTGTTTAGGACTCAACTCAAAGTGTAGGACTTGAGACTTGACTTAATACTTGACGGTCTTGATTTGAGACTTCACTCGGACCTGCCTTTCTTGACTTGAGACTTACTTGTGACTTGTAAAACAATGACTTGGTCCCACCTCTGGCTCGTAGGCCATCATTGTAAATAATAATTTGTTCCTAAATGACTTGCCTAGTTAAATTATAAATAAACTTTTTTTTTTAAATATTTTGTTTATATGTAAGTGCCTTAATGTGTTTGGACCACAGGAAGAGTAGCTGCTGCCTTGGCAACAGCTAATGGGGATTCCTAATAAATGCAAATCTCTCCTGGTCTGCCATGATGCAGAGCTGCAGCCCCTCTCCTCTGCCTGGTGGTGAAAAATACAGTAGCAGCAGGCTGCTCCACACTGTTCTTATTGTCTCTGTCTCTCTCTCACCTTCTCTTTTCTAATTTTCTCCCCTCAATTTAATTCAAAGGCCTTTGTTGGCAATGGAAACACGTGTTTACTTTGCCAAAGCAAGTGGAAGAGACAATAAACAAAAATCACAAATTAATAGTAACCATTACATTTGCACTACTTGTTTTTGAAAGAAAAGCAAAACATTTTGTCCATTAAAATAACATCAAATTGATCAGAAATACAGTGTAGACATTGTTAATGCTGTAAATGACTATTGTAGCTGGAAACGGCAGATTTTTTATGGAATATCTACTTAGGTGTACAGAGGCCCATTATCAGCAACCATCACTCCTGTGTTTCTAGCACGTTGTGTTAGCTAATACAAGTTTATGATTTTAAAAGGCTAATTGATCATTAGAAAACCCTTTTGAAATTATGTTAGCGCAGCTGAGAACGGTTCTTCTGATTAAAGAAGCAATAAAACTGGCCTTCTTTAGACTAGTTGGGTATCTGGAGCATCAGCATTTGTGGGTTCGTTTGCAGGCTCAAAATGGCCAGAACCAAAGAACTTTCTTCTGTAACTCTTCATTCTATTCTTGTTCTGAGAAATGAAGGCTATTCCATGCAAGAAATTGTCAAGAAACTGAAGATCTGGTACAATGCTGTGTACTACTCCCTTCACAGAACAGCGCAAACTGGCTCTAAATAGAATAGAAAGAGGAGTGGGAGGCCCCGTTGCACAACTGAGCAAGAGGACAAGTACATTAGAGTGCATAGTTTGAGAAACAGACGCCTCACAAATCCTCAACTGGCAGCTTCATTAAATAGTACCCGCAAAACACCAGTCTCAACGTCAACAGAGAAGAGGCGACTCCGGGATGCTCTATAAATATTATTTTGTGGTGCCCCGACTCTCCTAGTTAATTAAATCAAATCAAATCAAAATCAAATTTATTTATATAGCCCTTCGTACATCAGCTGATATCTCAAAGTGCTGTACAGAAACCCAGCCTAAAACCCCAAACAGCAAGCAATGCAGGTGTAGAAGCACGGTGGCCAGGAAAAACTCCCTAGAAAGGCCAAAACCTAGGAAGAAACCTAGAGAGGAACCAGGCTATGTGGGGTGGCCAGTCCTCTTCTGGCTGTGCCGGGTGGAGATTATAACAGAACATGGCCAAGATGTTCAAATGTTCATAAATGACCAGCATGGTCGTATAATAATAAGGCAGAACAGTTGAAACTGGAGCAGCAGCACGGTCAGGTGGACTGGGGACAGCAAGGAGTCATCATGTCAGGTAGTCCTGGGGCATGGTCCTAGGGCTCAGGTCCTCCGAGAGAGAGAGAGAGAGAGAGAGAGAGAGAGAGAGAGAGAGAGAAAGAGAGAATTAGAGAACGCACACTTAGATTCACACAGGACACCGAATAGGACAGGAGAGGTACTCCAGATATAACAAACTGACCCTAGCCCCCCGACACATTAACTACTGCAGCATAAATACTGGAGGCTGAGACAGGAGGGGTCAGGAGACACTGTGGCCCCATCCGAGGACACCCCCAGACAGGGCCAAACAGGAAGGATATAACCCCCCTGATGATTAGCTCAATCAGGTAATATTAATTACGGATAAATTATTTTATAGAATAGCATGTCATATCACTTAATCCGGCATAGCCAAAGACACGACATAGCCTTGCTACTCTTTTTTCAAATGTCTTTCTACTGTTGTTTTTATTTCTTTACTTACCTACACACACACACATATACCTTTTTTTGGCAGCATTGGTTAGAGCCTGTAAGTAAGTTCACTGTAAGGTTTCATGACGTTGTATTAGTTAATGTGACGACTGTTGCTCATCGAATGATTACAAGTTTCTAATTACGTGATTAACTGAATCAAGCAATTATAAACTCATTAACCTGGTGCACCATGGGAAAACAAGTTTTTATTGAGTTTCTATTTCCCAAATTAACTCAAAGAATATCAGAATATCGATTTTTACAACGGCCGCTAATTAACCAGTTGCCTCGAACAGTCTCGTTCTGAACGTCGTATAGCCTGTGAATCTGCACGGACCTGGGTTCCACTAATGAGTTCGTACCACACCGATCTTAGTTGAATATTTATTTACTAAAAAGCTAAAATTATGATAAAAGATACACATAGACTAAACACATTATAGGCTATTGATTAGAACTTAGTATAACAGGCCAACACACTGTGGCGCGGCGTGTGTTACCCACAATGGGAATTTCAAAAGAGAGAGAACGGAAAGAAGTACACGAGAAATATACATTTGGGTGAATTTGTCAGCTATGCTATTCTAACCCTAGCCTTGCCTCAAACTGCCGCTCTTATGGGTCAGAATACAATGATTTAATTACGTGGGAATGATCTCAGGGGATTCTCTGCGTAGGCCTTCAGCTGTTCGATGACGCGCTACTCCGGCGCACCTCTCTGACCGTCTTCCCGGTGTCAGTGTCCTTTTTGGCTTAGGAGTCTGTTACCTCATCCCTTTCTCTGGAAGGGGTCTTCTGAGGCCAGACAGCTCTGTAGCTCATAGCTCACAGCATAGGAATGAAACCCTTTAGATACCACGATTCGATGGGAGATGGAGGCTAGGTGGTTCGACTTGAATTCACCCGCTTAGACACAGATACTCATCCGTAAAAGGATTTCTTTGTCCTCAAACTTGAGTTGCATTCTGGGTTTGTTGACTTTTTAAGACCCTGCTGTAGCTGGGGTCACGTAGTCCTGTTGTAAATTCTATACTCACAGGTTTTATACCCTTGGGTCAGAAGTGGGCGTAGCCGCCTTTAGGGCAATTCTCTGGGCATACCAAGTTAATGAGGCACGGGTTAGGTTTTTCTCAAATCCCATTTTAGACAACTACCTTAACATTTCATCTTCCCCAAAGCATTTTCTCTGATTTGGATATTTTCCATACAACGTACAATGTATAAACATCAAACATATACTAGGAAAACCCTTCACATTACAATGTTTTCGTAATAACGTCATCTATTAACCTTTAATAACAGAATGAATGACATACATTTTCATAGTCCATCTATCGTCATGACCACCATTGTGGCTGACGAGAACCATTGTTCCAAAGTCCCTTTAGTTCATGTTTAATGTTCTGAGGCTGGTTCTCTATAGTGACAGGACAAAGGAATTTGTCTGTAGCCTGAGATTTACCAGGGGCGTGGGGGCCATAAAACCCCCACGTCTTCAGACCCCTAGATCTCTCCTCCTCTGTTAGGGTTGAGAGATAATCTGTAGGGTTGTGGTCTCCTGTAACCTGACCTGATCAAGACAGTCATGACAAAGGTTTACATCTGTTGTATTTGGCGCACGTGACAAATAAACTTTGATTTGATGCTCCAGATACTCAACTAGTCTAAAGAAGGCCAGTTGTGTTGCTTCTTTGATCAGCACAACAGTTTTCAGCTGTAATAACATCATTGCAAAAGGGTTTTCTAATGATCAATTAGCCTTTTAAAATCGTAAACTTGTATTAGCTAACACAACGTGCAATTGGAACACCGGAGTGATGGTTGCTGATAATGGGCCTCTGTACGCCAATGTAGATATTCCATAAAAAAAGATTCCGTTTCCAGCTACAATAGTCATTTACAACATAAAAATGTCTACACTGTATTTCTGATCAATTTGATGTTATTTTAATGGTAAAAAAAAGCTTTTCTTTCAAAACAAGACATTTCTAAGTGACCCTAAACTTTTCAAATGTCATGTTATGTCTATATACAGTGTTGTAATGATGTGCAAATAGTTAAAGTAAAAAGAAAAAGAGGTAAATAAATAAACATAAATATAGGTTGTATTTACAATGGTTTTTGTTCTTCACTGGTTGCCCTTTTCTTGTGGCAACAGGTCACAAATCTTGCTGCTGTGATGGCACACTGGTATTTCACCCAATAGATATGGGACTTTATCAAAATTCGATTTGTTTTCATGTTCTTTGTGGGTCTGTGTAATCTGAGGGAAATATGTGTCTCTAATATGGCCATACATTTGGCAGGAGGTTAGGAAGTGCAGCTCAGTTTCCACCTTATTTTGTGTGCAGTGTGCACATAGCCTGTCTTTTCTTGAGAGCCAGATCTGCCTTCGGCGACCTTTCTCAATAGCAAGGCTATGCTCACTGTCGTGAATTTACTCTTATTAATCTGATTACTTATTTATTTAATCCACTAACGATGTTTAATTGTTACCCGATTTAAATGAATCATGTAACAATTAACCCATTATGCATTTGGGGCACCACAGAAGTGGTTATTTAAAGAGTCACCATCTCCCAAATTAAACTCTATAAGTCACATCCATAAAACAGTCAACATATTAATCATAACCTCTTTTAATATCATCATTCTAAGAAGTCTTAACCTCATGCATCTACAAAAACCCCAGCCTTACTCATGATTCAGGACTACACCAATTGGTTAAATGATTTATTTACTAACTAACTGAAGAAACAGAATAACATACACACTCACTTAATACATGAGAAGAAGGTCCCTAGCGGACTGACAATATGACGGCTTGTTACCACAGAGATGAGGGGGATGGAGAAAAAAGGACACTTATCGTGGATACATTTTAGAACTATTTTCACATGAATCATATACTTTGCACACGAACCGCCGCCCGTTTGGAATAAGAAATCATGAATGTATTTACTTGTGTATGTCTTTGTTCACCATTTATCTCTGTCAGAACTAAGCCTTCCTAGGAAGGATGTGGATTGGCCTTTCAGCGGCACGGTGGTAAGGCTCTGATTGTCCAAAAGTGTCCGGACCCGTCTTTTCTACTGTTGTTCACTCTGGAAGATAGCCAGCCATGTCGATGTTTCCCATTGGTGATGATAGTCGGAGAATACAGTGATTTGAGACTCGTAGTAGGATAGTTTTAACTAGATTAGTTTTATCAATATCCGACTAAAGGACAGCTAACCAGCAGTACCTATGATTGTCTTGGAGGCGAGCCTCTCGCCCACACCTCGTGCCGATTTACTCAGGGTTCAGGATTCAGACCACTTCACACGCACAGATGCCACACGGCAATGTTCCGGTTCAAAAAGGAAGGTGAGTTTATTTCTTCACCTCGTGTTGAGGTTCAAAGTTCCAACCATTTCAAATGTGTAGCTCCCGTTTCCTGATCTCTGAGATTCAGCGTTTAAACCACTTTAGACGTGGGCTGAAACTCCCTGTCTCTTATGTTCTAATGTTAATCTCTGTGGGCAATCCTTTTATGCTCTCTGGCCGAAGGGGGCGGTTCCATCAGGCTGATACACTCTCTGACCTCAAACGGGGCGTGGCTACTTACTGTGCAAAGGATTTACGATTGCAGGAAACAGCAGAGGGAGCCCCCCCATCCACATTGACGGGACAGTAGTGGAGAAGGTGGAAAGTTTTAAGTTCCTCTGCGTACACATCACGGACAAACGGAAATGTTATATAAATCAAATGTATTTATATAGCCCTTTGTACATGAGCTGATATCTCAAAGTGCTGTACAGAAACATAGCCTAAAACCCCAAACAGCAAGCAATGCAGGTGTAGAAGTACGGTGGCTAGGAAAAACTTCCTAGAAAGGCCAAAGCCTGGTTCCTCTCTAGCTTTCTTCCTAGGTTATGTGGGGTGGCCAGTCCTCTTCTGGCTGTGCCGGGTGGAGATT
Organism: Oncorhynchus tshawytscha; assembly: GCF_018296145.1. Taxonomy (NCBI): domain Eukaryota; kingdom Metazoa; phylum Chordata; class Actinopteri; order Salmoniformes; family Salmonidae; genus Oncorhynchus; species Oncorhynchus tshawytscha. The sequence goes on along the minus strand of NC_056440.1, from coordinate 49,878,643 downwards.
ATAACAGAACATGGCCAAGATGTTCAAATGTTCATAAATTACCAGCATGGTCAAATAATAATAAGCCAGAACAGTTGAAACTGGAGCAGCAGCACGGCCAGGTGGACTGGGGACGGCAAGGAGTCATCATGTCAGGTAGTCCTGAGGCATGGTCCTAGGGCTCAGGTCCTCCGAGAGAGAAAGAGAGAATTAGAGAGAGCACACTTCAATTCACACAGCACACCGAATAGGACAGGAGGAGTACTCCAGATATAACAAACTGACCCTAGCCCCCCGACACATAAACTACTGCAGCATGAATACTGGAGGCTGAGACAGGAGGGGTCAGGAGACACTGTGGCCCCATCTGAGAACACCCCCGGACAGGGCCAAACAGGAAGGATATAACCCCACCCACTTTGCCAAAGCACAGCCCCCACACCACTAGAGGGATATCTTCAACCACCAACTTACCATCCTGAGACAAGGCCGAGTATAGCCCACAAAGATCTCCGCCATGGCACAACCCAAGTGTGGGCGCCAACTCAGACAGGAAGATCACATCAGTGACTCAACCCACTCAAATGACGCACCCCTCCTAGGGACGGTATGAAAGAGCCACAGTAAGCCAGTGACAGCCCCTGTAATAGGGTTAGAGGCAGAGAATCCCAGTGGAAAGAGGGGAACCGGCCAGGCAGAGACAGCAAGGGCAGTTCGTTGCTCCAGAGCCTTTCCATTCACCTTCCCACTCCTGGGCCAGACTACACTCAATCATATGACCCACTGAAGAGATGAGTCTTCAGTAAAGACTTAAAGGTTGAGACCGAGTTTGCGTCTCTTACATGGGTAGGCAGACCATTCCATAAAAATGGAGCTCTATAGGAGAAAGCCCTGCCTCCAGCTGTTTGCTTAGAAATTCTAGGAACAATTAGGAGGCCTGCGTCTTGTGACCGTAGCGTACGTGTAGGTATGTACGGCAGGACCAAATCAGAGAGATAGGTAGGAGCAAGCCCATGTAAATGCTTTGTAGGTTAGCAGTAAAACCTTGAAATCAGCCCTTGCCTTGACAGGAAGCCAGTGTAGGGAGGCTAGCACTTGAGTTATTTGATCAATTTTTATTGTTCTAGTCAGGATTCTAGCAGCTGTATTTAGCACTAACTGAAGTTTATTTTGTGCTTTATCCGGGTAGCCGGAAAGTAGAGCATTGCAGTAGTCTAACCTAGAAGTGACAAAAGCATGGATTAATTTTTCTGCATCATTTTTGGACAGAAAGTTTCTGATTTTTGCAATGTTACGTAGATGGAAAAAAGCTGTCCTTGAAATGGTCTTGATATGTTCTTCAAAAGAGAGATCAGGGTCCAGAGTAACGCCGAGGTCCTTCACAGTTTTATTTGAGACGACTGTACAACCATTAAGATTAATTGTCAGATTCAACAGAAGATCTCTTTGTTTCTTTGGACCTAGAACAAGCATCTCTGTTTTGTCCAAGTTTAAAAGTAGAAAGTTTGCAGCCATCCACTTCCTTATGTCTGAAACACATGCTTCTAGCGAGGGCAATTTTGGGACTTCACCATGTTTCATTGAAATGTACAGCTGTGTGTCATCCGCATAGCAGTGAAAGTTAACATTATGTTTTTGAATGACATCCCCAAGAGGTAGAATATATAGTGAAAACAATAGTGGTCCTAAAACGGAACCTTGAGGAACACCGAAATTTACAGTTGATTTGTCAGAGGACAAACCATTCACAGAGACAAACTGATATCTTTCCGACAGATAAGATCTAAACCAGGCCAGAACTTGTCCGTGTAGACCAATTTGGGTTTCCAATCTCTCCAAAAGAATGTGGTGATCGATGGTATCAAAAGCAGCACTAAGGTCTAGGAGCACGAGGACAGATGCAGAGCCTCGGTCTGATGCCATTAAAAGGTCATTTACCACCTTCACAAGTGCAGTCTCAGTGCTATGATGGGTCTGAAACCAGACTGAAGCATTTCGTATATATTGTTTGTCTTCAGGAAGGCAGTGAGTTGCTGCGCAACAGCCTTTTCTAAAATTTTTGAGAGGAATGGAAGATTCGATATAGGCCGATAGTTTTTTAAATATTTTCTGGGTCAAGGTTTGTCTTTTTCAAGAGAGGCTTTATTACTGCCACTTTTAGTGAGTTTGGTACACATCTGGTGGATAGAGAGCCGTTTATCATGTTCAACATAGGAGGGCCAAGCACAGGAAGCAGCTCTTTCAGTAGTTTAGTTGGAATAGGGTCCAGTATGCAGCTTGAAGGTTTAGAGGCCATGATTATTTTCATCATTGTGTCAAGAGATATAGTACTAAAACACTTGAGCGTCTCTCTTGATCCTAGGTCCTGGCAGAGTTGTGCAGACTCAGGACAACTGAGCTTTGAAGGAATACGCAGAGGAGTAAAGAGGAGAGGAGTCCGTAATTTGCTTCTAATAATCATGATCTTTTCCTCAAAGAAGTTCATGAATTTATCACTGCTGAAGTGAAAGCCATCCTCTCTTAGGGAATGCTGCTTTTTAGTTAGCTTTGCGACAGTATCAAAAAAGGAATTTTGGATTGTTCTTATTTTCCTCAATTAAGTTAGAAAAATAGGATAATCGAGCAGCAGTAAGGGCTCTTCGGTACTGCACGGTACTGTCTTTCCAAGCTAATCAGAAGACTTCCAGTTTGGTGTGGCGCCATTTCCGTTCCAATTTTCTGGAAGCTTGCTTCAGAGCTCGGGTATTTTCTGTGTACCAGGGAGCTAGTTTCTTATGAGAAATGTTTTTAGTTTTTAGGGGTGCAACTGCATCTATGGTATTGCGCAAGGTTAAATTGAGTTCCTCAGTTAGGTGGTTAACTGATTTTTGTCCTCTGGCGTCCTTGGGTAGACAGAGGGAATCTGGAAGGACATCAAGGAATCTTTGTGTTGTCTGTGAATTCATAGCACGACTTTTGATGTTCCTTGGTTGGAGTCTGAGCAGATTATTTGTTACAATTGCAAACGTAATAAAATGGTGGTCCATAGATAAAATGAATCACTAACCTTTGATCTTCATCAGATGACACTCATAGGACTTCATGTTACACAATACATGTATGTTTTGTTCGATAAATTTCATATTTATATCCAAAAATCTCAGTTTACATTAGCGCGTTACGTTCAGTAATTTTTTGCTTCCAAAACATCCAATGATTTTGCAGAGAGCCACATCAATTTACAGAAATACTCACAATAAACATTGATAAAAGATACAAGTGTTATGCATGTACATTCAGATAAACTTCTCCTTAATGCAACCGCTGTGTCAGATTTCAAAAAAGCTTAACCGAAAAAGCACACCACACTATAATCTGAGTGCAGCACTCAGAGACCAAAACAAGCCATGCAGATATCCGCCATGTTGTTGAGTCAACAGAAGTCAGAAATAGCATTATAAATATTCACTTACCTTTGATGATCTTCATCAGAATGCACTCCCAGTAATCCCAGTTCCACAATAAATGTTTGTTTTGTTCGATAAAGTCCATCATCATTTATGTCCAAATACCTCCTTTTTGTTCGCGCCTTTAGTTCACAAATCCAAATTCACGATGCGCAGGCCAGACGAAAAGTCCCAAAAATCCATTACAGTTCGTAGAAACATGTCAAACGATGTATAGAATCAATCTTTAGGATGTTTATAACATAAATCTTCAATAATGTTCCAACCGGGGGAATTCCTTTGTCTTTAGAAATGCAATGGAACGCAGCTACCTCTCACGGGGGCGCTCATGGCACTCTGGCAGACCTCTTACTCAATCATCTCTTATTATCTCCTCCTTCACAGTAGAAGTCTGAAACATGGTTCTAATGACTGTTTACATCTAGTGGAAGCCTTAGGAAGTGCAATGGACCAAATGTACACTGTATCTTGGATAGGCAAAGAGTTGAAAAACTACAAACCTCAGATTTCCCACTTCCTGGTTGGATTTTTTCTCAGGGTTTTGCCTGCCATAGGAGTTCTGTTATACTCACAGACATCATTCAAACAGTTTTAGAAACTTCTGTGTGTTTTCTATCCAAATATACTGATAATATGCATATCTTAGCTGATGGGCCTGAGTAGCAGGCAGTTCACTCTGGGCACCTTATTCATCCAAGCTACTCAATACTGCCCCCAAGCCGCAAGAAGTTAAAGAACTAGAAGCACAAGCATTTCGCTACACTCACATTAACATCTGCTAACCACGTGTATTTGACCACTAAAATTTGATTTGATTTGCAAGTTCTCTTATGCCTCCTAAAATTGCTTTCCTATCTTAACAAAAATACTTTAATTCGTCCATTCCCTTTTTAATGACATCACATCAAAATAAAAACCAATGTGACATTAGTTTTCTATAGATCCCCAATGATCATTCCCCACATTCCTATTATAGAATTATTGTTCCACTATCCACTTTTGACTGTGTTATAATTTTTTAATGTTAAAGCCTGTTAACATGTTAGGGCTGCAATCCCGTTACCGGGAGCGATATGACACCAGCCAGTGAACGTGCAGGGCGCCATATTTAAAAGAACAGAAATCTCATAAGTAAATTACCTCAAACATACATGTATCTTATATCATTTTCAAGGTAGTCTTGTTGTTTATCCCACCACAGTGTCCGATTTCAAATAGGATTTATGAGGAAAGCACCACACACGATTATGTTAGCTCACCAACAACTCACTAAAATACACAGCCAATTTTACCAGCCAAAGAGAGAGAAAAAGCACATATAGAGATAAAATGAATCACTAACCTCTGATAATCTTCATCAGATGACACTCATAGGACTTCAAGTTACACAATACATGCATGTTTTGTTTGATAAAGTTCATATTTATATCAGAAAATCTGAGTTTACATTGGAGCATTCCATTCACTAGTTCCAGAAACATCCAGTGATTTTGCATAGCCACATCATTCAACAGAAATACTCATCATAAATGAAGATGACAATACAAGTTATACACATGGAATTATAGATATACCTCTCCTTAATGCAACCACTGTGTCAGATTTCAAAAAAACGTTATGGAAAAAGAAACCCATGCAATAATCTGAGATGGCGCTCAGAACAATAGAAAAATTAGCCTCCATTTTGGAGTCAACAAAAAACAGAAAATACATGATAAATGTTTACTTACCTTTGATGAACTTCATCAGAATGCAGTCCTAGAAATCCCAAGTCCACAATAAATGCTTGATTTGTTCAATAATGTCTGTTATTTATGTCCAATTAGCTACTTTGGTTAGCGTGTTTGGTAAACAATTCCAAAGTCAGTAAGCGAATCCACTATAACGTGACGAAATGTCCAAAAGTTCCGTAAAAGTCAGTAGAAACATGTCAAACGATGTACTGAATCAATCTTTAGAATGTTTACATACATCTTGAATAACGTTCCAACCGGAGAATTAGAATGACTTCAAATGAGCTGTGAAACGCAGGTCCTTCCCTTGTGAACGCTCATAGTGAAAGCATGGTCAACTCGTGGCAGTGGTGACTATTTCATGTTTCACTCGACCCCCCTTCACATTAGAGTCATCAAACAAAGTTCTATTGACTGTTGACATCTAGTGGAAGGCGTAGGAAGTGAAAACTCATCCATATCTCGCTGTAATTTCATTGAGAGCTAGGTTGAAAATCTGCCACCCCCAGAAAAAATCCAAACATGAAGTGGAATTTCTCAGGTTTTTGCATGCAATATGAGTTGTGTTACACTCACAGACATAATTCAAACCGTTTTAGAAACTTCAGAGTGTTTTCTATCCAATACTACTAATAATATGCATATATTAGCAACTGAGACTGAGGAGCTGGCCGTTTACAATGTTTAGGGCCAAATAGCATTCTAGTTTGCTCATTTTTTTTGTTAATTCTTTCCAATGTGCCAAGTAATTATCTTTTTGTTCTCTCGAGTCTAATTGTGTTGTTGTCCTGGGGCTCTGTGGGGTCTGTTTGTGTGTGTGTGTGAACAGAGCCCCAGGACCAGCTTGCTTAGTGGGCTCTTCTCCAGGTTCTTCTCTCTGTAGGAGATGGTTTTATTATGGAAGGTTTGGTTTCCTTTTAGGTGGTTGTAGAATTGAACGTCTCTTTTCTGGATTTTGATAATTGGCTGGTATCTCCCTCTCTCTATTCTTCCTTCTCATTCACTCTCTGTAGTGTATAGATGTGTGGATCAGAGAAGTATCAGAACCTGTTTATGGAGATCATCCCCCATTCTGACTGCCATAATTCATCCTTCCTTTTATTTATTATGTTATTACCGGTTTCCATAAAAAAATGTGTTTGAAATCGTTGCTACTCCACACACACACGCGTGCGGCGCACACAATTCTGTGACTCAAAACAAAGACAGAGTACCAAAGAGGACAAACCACTGTCCTACTTTTCCTTTACCTCCCTCTCATCCCTTTGCTCCACTCCCTGGATCCTCTCCTCTCTCACCATGTTTCATGAGAACACAGAGAGAGACGTGTGACGCCTTGTTGTTTTTGTCATGACAGAGTTCCCATCTCTCCTTCTGGCTCTCACACTACTTTCTCTCACCACGTCTGAATCCAAACTTTTACGCTTTCAACACATCTAAGAATGTGAACCACTCCCCTCGCCCTCACTGTGGGAAAGTTGTGCACGGTACATTGTGCACCTTAGCACCGTCAAATTCATCACTTCAAGTTCCACAAAGTCACCTCACTTTGTGTATTCACAATTCTATTATATTTTTCTTCTTCTTTTATCCCCACAATTCTATTTTACGGTTCTATTCCAGAACTCATTGAAAGTTGTTTCTCTCACCTCAGCCTTCCCTTCCCTTCTGCTCAGATCTAGTTGAGAAGAGAATGGGGCCAATGTTTGGAAGGTGAAAACAATGGTTGTGAATGTAGCACTAGGCAGGTTAATGTGGCCAGGAGGAAGCCTTTGTCCTCTGGGACATTAGTATTCAGGTCCAGACCACCACCATACTCACGCACACATACACACACGCTACAATAATATCCCAGTCATTTGGGTTAGCCACATCACATTAATTCTTTGCGTGAAGGGCACATCACAGTCAAAGATAAAAGGAGTTAACTGGTCTGATGGTTTTGTATAGAGACGATATCAATATCTCATCAAAAATACTTCTCTGTCTGTGAATAGTATATAAATAAAGACCATCAACCTCCCATAAGCCAGGTGTACACTACGCGATGTTGGTCAAGATGTAGCTGTCCCAGACAAGTTTTTGAGATCGGAGACAAAATCCCCATGTCATTGCCTTCTTGGCAGACGTCACCGACGCTCGTTTAAAGTAAGCGGGTCAGAGACGCAATCTGAGGGCTACCGATCCTGTCTTTGAGCACGCCCCCAAACGCCCCCAAACGCCCCCAAACGCCCCCAAACGCCCCCAAACGTCCTGATACTTTCAAACGTTCAATTTTATCGGCACAAAATCTGCAATGCTCTTGTAGTGTGAGATGTGCAACGACACGTTTGGAGAACGGTGATCAGCAATAGCCAATGAGCGTTTGCCATAGAAGAGGCCAATGATAATGATGTACTGCATCACCCAGAATGTGTGGACTCTCAAGCAGGAGCTATGATTACTACTATGTGTTTGTACTTGCCTTTAACCAAAGCCAAAGTGTGAAATCGTTACAGTTTGTAAGTTCACAAGCGATGTTATCCATTTCAAAATATATTGGCTAGATTAATTCTGTATGGCAAGCGTGAATGTCCGACTGAAAACGTTTCAGGCTTCTTTGAGCCACAGCTCGTTCTAGCTACGATCAAATCACATTATCACATCATTGTTTTCGCGAGACAGTGTGATATGGAGAATCCTCACGACCAAGTGAAGAATCTTGTAGTGTTTGACCCCCCCCCCCCCCACCCTATGTGCCACATTGTTTAGTGTGCGCACCACTACATTGGCAAGACTAAAAACATCAAGAAAGACGGTCGTTTTAATGTGAGGGGCTCAGCAATGTTAGCATTTGGAAAGTCATGTATGCCCGGCAATAGTCTTAGAAAGCACTAGGCAACTCAAGTCTGATCCCAGACCTGTCCTGTTTGGTGTGACAATGACCATAGGAGTCAGCAAGACAGATCAAACAGACCTGGGACCAGTAGAAAAAAAGGAGGAAGGGAAGCGCTGCTAAGGTACCCAATAGTAGATTTTGGTGGACAGAAGGTGCTCTTCGGTAAAAGGGGTAAATTGGTCATCAAAAAGAGAGGACCACCAAGGCACTCTTCATATAATTAATTAAAACGCCTTTATTTGTATGGAAATGGAAACAATGGAAACAAAGATGAAAAACTCTGAACTGTTTCGGCTGCATGGCCTTCGTCAGGGAGACCTGGGACCAGCCCAATGCCACACGTACAGTATAGAGATCTCTCCAGTCCATCCAGGATCCTGTTATGGAATAAATCTGTTATTCCTTCATTACATCTCCAGTCACTCTACTGCAGTACCATTGTGTCTGTAACAATAGGAGCAGGAAGGAAGCTCAGTGAAGGGTCTAATTGAAAGCAGATAAGAGGCTGTGGTACAATGGTGGTGGGTCTGTCTGTCTGAAGCTGAACGTCTTGCCTGTAAGAGCCTGGGAGTATAGAAGCTTAGAAGTGAGGCTGGGGGGGACCCCGTCGAAGGGCAGTGTGTGTGTGGTGGTGAGCGACTTAGCAGGGGCCCAGTCTGGGAAGTGGAAGAGAAGGGGTGGTTTTATGTGTGTAGATCAAATATCTCCTAAATCAAAGCTGTCGTGTGACAGAGCGGGGCGGGGGGGGCTGTGGGAGTTCGAGGGCTTTGTGGGGATCTGGCAGGGTCCGACTGGGGGACCTGGTACCCTAGCCAAACCCTCATTCCCGCTCTCGCTCTCTGTCTCTCTCACAGGGCAACAAAGGTGTTCACATCTCTCTCTCTTACTCTCAATTCCATTTCAAATTAAGGGGTTTTATTGGCGTGGGAAACAAGTTTACATTGCCAAGCAAGTGAAATAGATAAACAAAAGTGAAATAAACAAAACAATAGACATTTCAAATGTCACATTATATATATATATATATATATACTATATACAGTGTTGTAATGATGTGCAAATATGTCATGTATACTCCCTCTCCGGCCTCTAGGTCATCAGACTGCTGATTATCCCACACACCTGTCACCATCGTCTCCAGCACCAGTGCCTCATGACACTCACCTGGACTCCATCACCTCCTTGATTATCTTCCCCATATCTGTCAGTCCCCTTGGTTCTTTCCTCAGGTGTTATTCATGCTGGTGCATTGTTTGTGGCGGCAGGGTAGCCTAGTGGTTAGAGCGTTGGACTAGTAACCGAAAGGTTGCAAGTTCAAATCCCCGAGCTGACAAGGTACAAACTCTGCCGTTCTGCCCCTGAACAGGCAGTTAACCCACTGTTCCTAGGCTGTCATTGAAAATAAGAATTTGTTCTTAACTGACTTGCCTGGTAAAATAAAATTGTTTGTGTTTATTTATTAAAACACTCACTTTTTATTTATTTTTATTTCACCTTTATTTAACCAGGTAGGTTAGTTGAGAACAAGTTCTAATTTACAACTGCGACCTGGCCAAGATAAAGCAAAGCAGTGTGACAAAACAAGACAGAGTTACACATAAACAAATGTACTGTCAATAACACAATAGAAACATCTATGTACAGTGTGTGCAAATGTAGAAGAGTAGGGAGGTAAGGCTGTGCGGTCTGTTTGTGTTTGTGAACAGAGCCCCAGGACCAGCTTGCTTAGGGGGCTATTCTCCAGCTTAACTTCTCTGTAGGTGATGGCTTTGTTATGGAAGGTTTGGGAATCGCTTCCTTTTCTGGATTTTGATAATTAGCGGGTATTGGCCTAATTCTGATTTATTTGGTGTTTTACATTGTACACAGATATTTTTGCAGAATTCTGCCTGCAGTGTCTCAATTTGGTGTTTGTACCGTTTTGTTAGTTCTTGGTTGGTGAGAGGAAGCCAGACCTCACAACCATAAAGGGCAATGGGTTCTATAACTGATTCAAGTACTATTGGTACTCTCTCTCACTCCATCTCTCTATCTTCCTCAACCCCCCCATCCTGCTCTTTATTTTCCCCCCTCTCCCTCTGGGGTCCAGCTGTGAAACAACATGAATGGCGCAGAGGGAGGAACACTTCTTCTCTACTTCCTTTACCCCACACTGTTGAGTTAAACAGCCCAGATTACCATCGCTGATACAATCACACTGTTTCTCTTCTGTGAATAGTGTGAAATCTGCTCATGGTTACTGCACATTACATAGTCACTTTCACTGCTATTAAATTAACATCTGCGTGTACTGCGTATACCTGCAGGTCCGTTTGTCAGTGTGGTGACGTGTGAGTCAGCCCTGGAGAAGGAAGCAGCGCTGAGAGGCCAGCTAGACACACTGAAGGAGGTGGAGAAGGGAACCACCCGCCACGGCCTGGGCATCTTCCTCTAAAGATATACAGACCCTGGAGAAGATACTGTTACTGTGGCATACTTAACCAAGAACAAGCTGCTCAGTGATGGTCATCTGATGGTGTGTGTGTTGTCGTCTCCGGTCTACCTGCGATATATAGCCTAGTGAAGTAGTTTATGCTTTATAAGTCTTGTTGTTCTTTAATGCAGCAGGTGTGGGAGATCACTCAGCAGTGGGTTAATTAGTAGGTTAGAGTTAGTTAACTGGTGATGTGTGTGTTGTTTGTCTAGGAATCTCGACTACCCGCAGCAGGTGTGGGAGATCACCCAGCGTTGGGATGCCCACTGGAATGAGTGGAAGGTGAGTCTGTTTGTCACCCTGCAGACAGAGAGCAGGGGAGAACCCCGCCCAGGCCATAGTCAAGAATAGACAAAATCAGCAGAGAACTCAAGGTCAGGCTAACTCAACTACACTTGTAATTTTATTCTACTCTATATTCGATCACTCTTTGCTTAGCCCTAAACTGCTGTCCTATGTAGCATGATACCGACCAAATTCCTTGCTTAGTTCCAAGTACTGTATCTTTACAATATTTTGTAGAATATATATATTTGTTGTACATATGATCATCATTTTAACTTCTTGAAGCAGTTTATAATGCAGTCATAATGCAGTTGTTGTTGTTGTTGTTGTTGTATGTCTGCAAGATAGCAGACTTCTCTAAGAACAGTTCAAGAGGACCATCCCTCCTATGTTTGACCTGAGGAACCCAGCCATGAGAGACCGGTAAAGGAATCAATGGCATAGCCCTGACCTCCAGTACTAGTGTAGGAATCCTCCTGACAAAATACATGTATTCATACTTGAACAGTACGACAGTAGGCCTACAGTATGTTCAGTACATAGCCTTCACCTCCAATACGTTACAGATCCCCTCATTGACTAAAGGTGAGGAGAAAAGCATCTGCTTAATGACTAAAATGTCAATGTAATGTAGACAGTCATTCAGTCGAGTGTCCTTCTCCCAAGGTCCTGTCTCTCTGTACAATCATTTCCAAACTCAGCAGGGGTTTCTACAATATCTCTATCCAGTATGTATATACCTCCCTGTGGATTTCTAAGCCTTCAGCTTTTCCTCAGTTCTAACCCAACCTTTTTTCCCCAACCCTTCCCCAGTTCCGTCCTCACACTGTGCAGAGCCGAGGGGGCTGGCGCCAGTCCCCACCTGGAGGAATGTGGGCTCCCCAAAAAATATTTCACTCACAGCGGTGCTCCTAACTCCTCCTCAGCTACCCTCTGATTGGCTGTGGCGTTCCCAAAAAAACATTCCTAACTTCCTATCCATCCAACTCGATCCGGAATGTTTTGACAAGGAACCTAAAGAGGAGAGAGGGTGAGAGAGATTTCCATGATAACATTGTGGCTAATCAGCAGTGATGTAACCTTCTGAATGATCCCTCCTGACTAGGCTGCTCTCAGGGGAATAGATGAAAATAAACAGAGGTTTACATCTGATGAAGGGAGGGGGAAAAAGCTAGAGATGATAAAAAAAATGTGACAAAACAGAAAAGTCGTAAAGAAAACGTATTTTCAATGCCCTCTGCTAGGTCCCAGTGTGCACAGCGAGACTCCGTGGGGGTGGAGGGAGAGAGAAGAAGATGGTGTGGTTGGGTTGTGTGTCTCGTCTGTAGTTAAGGAAGGGAGGGTGTCTTGTGGTTAAAGTCAAGTATGGCTAAGGCACCGTGGTGCCGTTTGTCTCTAAGGGGTTTCCTAGTGAGCGGAATCCAAGCTGTGATTAAATGGCAGAACATAGCCAGAGGCTGACTTCTGGCACAGATTCCTTATCTATCCTCCTCCTCCCTCATGTCACCTCCTCCTCTTCCATCAATACTCCTTCAATTGATTTAAAAAAAAAAAAAAAAAAAAAATGTTATTTTTGGAAAAAAAAAAAAAAAAGTATGATCTTTGTAAATGATATCATAAATAGGACTGGTGGAGTTATGTCACACATGCAGCAAACAAAAATATATGGAAATGTCTGCTCTACTCAAAATTACAACCAACTAATTGCAGCATTACCGCAAAAATGGAAGAGGCAAGTGGAAGGTGGAAAAAGTAAGCAACTTGTCTGTCGGCCCTGCATTAAACACCACAATTAGTAAATAAAGACCAAAATTGGTTAAAGAAAATTGTGATGAATAAAAAAGTATACCTGTTTCATTTCAGGACCAAATAATTGACAGCTGTGCCATATACAGTGCATTTGGAAAGTATTCAGACCCCTTGACATTTTTCACATTTTGTTACTGTTACAGCCTTGTTCTAAAATTGATCAAATAAAATAAAAATCCTCAGCAATCTACACAGAATACCACAGAGACGCAAACTAGTCACCTTTCAGGGGAATTTGCCATTTTGAATCTAATATAGGTGACCTACCTGATTCTTGTAGATCCAATGAGAAAAGTTTGGGGGTGGGGGCTTTGGATCACTACTGTCTGTAAACGAACGAGTGATGCGTGTTTGGAGCAATACTGGCTGTATCCAAGGCTCAGCCAAACGTTTACATATCAACAGAATGCAGCGACAGAAGAGACAACCAATGTGCAAGTTACAGCATCAGCGCGCGTCTGGAAAGACAGCTTGTCAATTACAGCAGCACGTCCACTGAACGATAACGAAGAGGTAGGTGAGAAGCCTGACGAGTGAGAAGGTGATGAAGTGTACATCATGAGCTGTAACCGAAAAACAACTGGCATTTGGAAAGTTTGAGGTGAGGGAGAAAGTGTGGTGGAACAAGTATTGTTAGCATTGTTAAATATCTTGCTAGCTGGATCGAATTCTCTGTTAGCTAGCCAGAGAAATATTGAGCAACATTAGCCAACTTAACTGATCAAATAATTTAGTTTATGGTGTGAAAATTAGCTGGCTAATAAAGTCAGACACCTGACGTTAGCAGGCTAACGTGACAACATCAGATGAGCTAACGTTAGTAACCAAACCAATTCGCTATAGTATTAACTGGTATATGACTCCTTGCAGTTCCTCAAGTTATAATGCATTAGTTGCTTACTGGAGCCTGGCAATCTGTGTGAAATGTTAATTATCTATGAACTAATGTTTTCCCCTCTACAGTATGTGGTTAATTTTCAGAATAAGAGAATTAGGTGAAAATGAGGCGTTGCTTGTTAAACAAGTGGATTCAGGGATCAAGTGTAGCTGTAGCTGGGCCGGACTTAAGTTGAATGCCACTATAGAGGGGAAAGGAACGCAACACACTTTCCCTATGTCTCTCTTTTTCAGTCTCTGGATAAAAGGGGTATGCCAGATGCCCTCTCTGCCTGAAAGAGATCCGTTATGCCAACAAAGTGTATCAGGCTCTGCTGGAACATTGTAGAACAGATGTCCGCAGGCAGAAAGTGTACAATGTAATAATGTGTAGCTCAAAGATCTTGCTTTTGTTGTATTGAACTTGACAGTAACACGTGTGTGTGTGTGTGTGTGTGTGTGGAGGGATTTATAAAATGTTTTACTCAGTGAACGTTATTTTTGCACACATGTAGCCTTGTGCACTTGATCGATGTCTGCTGTAGTGGCCACTATAATTGAGCAAAAATAGAATGCCTGTTTGTTTCATTCTATTTCTACTTAAAGATGTTTTTTTCCCAAGTGCAATATTTAGATGTGTGTGGTCACAAGTGTTCTATTCTATCTGAAATATTAGTGTAAGTGTCAGTTGCAGTAAAGTCTAGGCAACAAATAACATTGGATTGATTTCTTTACAGTTTTTGTTCACATTAACCACTTTTTATTTTACACACAGAGATGGATCATGTATCAAATCAAATCACATTTATTTATATAGCCCTTCGTACATCAGCTGATATCTCAAAGTGCTGTACAGAAACCCAGCCTAAAACCCCAAACAGCAAGCAATGCAGGTGTAGAAGCACGGTGGCTAGGAAAAACTCCCTAGAAAGGCCAAAACCTAGGAAGAAACCTAGAGAGGAACCAGGCTATGTGGGGTGGCCAGTCCTCTTCTGGCTGTGGAGATTATAACAGAACATGGCCAAGATGTTCAAATGTTCATAAATGACCAGCATGGGCGAATAATAATAAGGCAGAACAGTTGAAACTGGAGCAGCAGCACGGTCAGGTGGACTGGGGACAGCAAGGAGTCATCTTGTCAGGTAGTCCTGGGGCATGGTCCTAGGGCTCAGGTCCTCCGAGAGAGAGAAAGAAAGAGAGAAGGAGAGAATTAGAGAGAGCACACTTAGATTCACACAGGACACCGAATAGGACAGGAGAAGTACTCCAGATATAACCCTAGCCCCCTGACACATAAACTACTGCAGCATAAATACTGGAGGCTGAGACAGGAGGGGTCAGGAGACACTGTGGCCCCATCCGATAACACCCCCGGACAGGGCCAAACAGGAAGGATATATCCCACCCACTTTGCCAAAGCACAGCCCCCACACCACTAGAGGAATATCTTCAACCACCAACTTACCATCCTGAGACAAGGCTGAGTATAGCCCACAAAGATCTCCGCCACGGCACAACCCAAGGGGGGGGGCGCCAACCCAGATAAGATGACCACATCAGTGAATCAACCCACTCAGGTGACGCACCCCTTCCAGGGACGGCATGAGAGAGCCCCAGTAAGCCAGTGACTCAGCCCCTGTAATAGGGTTAGAGGTAGAGAATCCCAGTGGAAAGAGGGGAACCGGCCAGGCAGAGACGGCAAGGGCGGTTCGTTGCTCCAGAGCCTTTCCATTCACCTTCCCACTCCTGGGCCAGACTACACTCAATCATATGACCCACTGAAGAGATGAGTCTTCAGTAAAGACTTAAAGGTTGAGACCGAGTTTGCGTCTCTGACATGGGTAGGCAGACCGTTCCATAAAATTGGAGCTCTATAGGAGAAAGCCCTGCCTCCAGCTGTTTGCTTAGAAATTCTAGGGACAATTGGGAGGCCTGTGTCTTGTGACCGTAGCGTACGTGTAGGTATGTACGGCAGGACCAAATCAGAGAGAGGTAGGAGCAAGCCCATGTAATGCTTTGTAGGTTAGCAGTAAAACCTTGAAATCAGCCCTTGCTTTGACAGGAAGCCAGTGTAGAGAGGCTAGCACTGGAGTAATATGATCACATTTTTTGGTTCTAGTCGGGATTCTAGCAGCCGTATTTAGCACTAACTGAAGTTTATTTAGTGCTTTATCCGGGTAGCCGGAAAGTAGAGCATTGCAGTAGTCTAACCTAGAAGTGACAAAAGCATGGATTAATTTTTCTGCATCATTTTTGGACAGAAAGTTTCTGATTTTTGCAATGTTACGTAGATGAAAAAAAGCTGTCCTTGAAATGGTCTTGATATGTTCTTCAAAAGAGAGATCAGGGTCCAGAGTAACGCCGAGGTCCTTCACAGTTTTATTTGAGACGACTGTACAACCATTAAGATTAATCGTCAGATTCAACAGAAGATCTCTTTGTTTCTTGGGACCTAGAACAAGCATCTCTGTTTTGTCCGAGTTTAAAAGTAGAAAGTTTGCAGCCATCCACTTCCTTATGTCTGAAACACATGCTTCTAGCGAGGGCAATTTTGGGGCTTCACCATGTTTCATTGAAATGTACAGCTGTGTGTCATCTGCATAGCAGTGAAAGTTAACATT
The DNA here is from genome assembly GCF_018296145.1 of Oncorhynchus tshawytscha. NCBI lineage: Eukaryota > Metazoa > Chordata > Actinopteri > Salmoniformes > Salmonidae > Oncorhynchus > Oncorhynchus tshawytscha. The sequence continues at coordinate 49,862,543 of NC_056440.1, read as the reverse complement.
ATGTTTTCGAATAACATCCCCAAGAGGTAAAATATATAGTGAAAACAATAGTGGTCCCAAAACGGAACCTTGAGGAACACCGATTTACAGTTGATTTGTCAGAGGACAAACCATTCACAGAGACAAACTGATATCTTTCCGACAGATAAGATCTAAACCAGGCCAGAACTTGTCCGTGTAGACCAATCTGGGTTTCCAATCTCTCCAAAACAATGTGGTGATCAATGGTATCAAAAGCAGCACTAAGGTCTAGGAGCACGAGGACAGATGCAGAGCCTCGGTCCGATGCCATTAAAATGTCATTTACCACCTTCACAAGTGCCGTCTCAGTGCTATAATGGGGTCTAAAACCAGACTGAAGCATTTCGTATACATTGTTTGTCTTCAGGAAGGCAGTGAGTTGCTTCTAAAAGTTTTGAGAGGAATGGAAGATTCGATATAGGCCGATAGTTTTTTATATTTTCTGGGTCAAGGTTTGGCTTTTTCAAGAGAGGCTTTATTACTGCCACTTTTAGTGAGTTTGGTACACATCCGGTGGCTAGAGAGCCGTTTATTATGTTCAACATAGGAGGGCCAAGCACAGGAAGCAGCTCTTTCAGTAGTTTAGTTGGAATAGGGTCCAGTATGCAGCTTGGAGGTTTAGAGGCCATGATTATTTTCATCATTGTGTCAAGAGATGTAGTACTAAAACACTTGAGCGTCTCTCTTGATCCTAGGTCCTGGCAGAGTTTTGCAGACTCAGGACAACTGAGCTTTGAAGGAATACGCAGATTTAAAGAGGAGTCCGTAATTTGCTTTTTAATAATCATAATCTTTTATCAAAGAAGGAATGTAGATCATATTCTTTGTTGTTTAATTAGATAAAACCTGCATTTCCCCCTAGCAGGGATGTTTTGTATGTTTCAGTGCAACAACAACAAAAGTATCACCTTTTTGGGCCCTCACCAGTTTGCATCCCTGATACTTTGGTCAGGGAGGTGACCAAGAACCACAAGATCACTCTGACAGAGCTCTAGAGTTCCTCTGTGGAGATGGGAGAACCTTTCAGAAGGACAATCATCTCTGCAGGACTCCATCAAACAGGCCTTTATGGTAGAGGAGATAAACGGAAACAAGATTCTCTGGTCTGATGAAGCCAAGATTGAACATTTTGGCCAGAATGCCAAGCGTCACGTCTGGAAGAAAACTGACACACGTTTGGCATTCTATTGACTGACCTTCATGTGTTAAAGTAATGGACTGTCATTTCTCTTTGCTTATTTGAGCTGTTCTTGCCAAAATATGGACTTGGTCTTTTACCAAATAGGGCTATATTCTGTATACCTGTCACGTTCTGACCTTAGTTCTTTTGTTATGTCTTTGTTTTAGTTTGGTCAGGGTGTGAGTTGGGGTGGGTAGTCTGTTCTTTTTTCTATGTTGTGGTTTTGTGTTTGGCCTGGTATGGTTCTCAATCAGAGGCAGGTGTCGTTCGTTGTCTCTAATTGAGAATCATACTTAGGTAGCCTTTTCCCACTTGTGTTTGGTGGGTGATTATTTCCTGTTTAGTGTTTTTTCATTCACCTTACGGGACTGTTCGTTTGTCGTTTATTGTTTTGTTCAGTGTTCAGTTATTTTGTAAAAAACATGGACACTTACCACGCTGCGCTTTGGTCCTCACCTTCTTCCACCACAGACGATCGTTACAATACCACCCCTACCTTGTCACAACACACCGGCTCAAACGCATTAAGAAGGAAAAAAATTGCACAAATGAACTTTTAACAAGGCACACCTGTTAATTGAAATGCATTTCAGGTGACTACCTCATGCAACTTGTTGAGAGAATGCCAAGAGTGTGCAAAGCTGTCATCAAGGCAAACGGTGGCTACTTTGAAGAATCTCAAATATAAAATATATTTTGATTTGTTTTAACACTCTTTGGTTACTACATGATTCAATATGTGTTATTTCATAGTTTTGATGTCTTCACTATTATTCTACAATGTAGAAATAGTTAAAATATCAAAACAAAACTTGACTGAGTAGGTGTGTCCAAACTTTTGACTGGTTCTGTATATTTACCCCCTAAAATATATGGGGGATTGAAAATAATGCAAACAATTACATTGATTGAAGCTACAATCTGTCTGCAAAATTAAAGCTGATACTCCTCCTTCAATCTCTGTGTCAGGTGCAATATTGTCAATCATTATGACAGTCAGTGCTAATGACTGAGGTTACAGGACTGAATCCATAGTGTCCATTTACATGGTACCAAACCCTCTTTATGGCTGTAAGTCTCGCTTCACACAGATAAGAGATAATACAATAGATTTAATAAAATACCATATAACTACTTAAAGGAGAAGTTTACCCAAAATCCAGAAACTACCAAGTGATTCCATACATTGAAACTAGTTCAATCGAGTTTGCCCTCTCCCCTTCTCTCTCCGTATAGAGCTGTACTGAAACAGCTTCAAAAACGGGTCACGTAACTCGTGACATTGCTGGATGCAGGCCTTGCACTGCTTCATTGCCAGTGAATTCATGATTCAGAAATCTGCGAAAACACATTGACAAGATCTCTGAGATATCAGGAACCGCCAGCAAAGAACTCTCCATAGAACAGGTTAGAGCAGGCCTGGGCAAAGAACGGCCCGTCCCACGGCTTGCGGAATGATGCTCAGATCACATTAAGAATTGGCGATTCGGAACGTTTTGAAAAACATATTTGTTATTCAAATTAAAAGCCCAATGAATACTCACTTTTGAGGAATGATTTAACTCCCACCACTTGTGGGACATTTATTTTGAAGGCACGTATAAATAACAACTGCACGAGGACAGACAGTGACTGACAGGCTGACACACACGTCGCAGTTACAAATAGTAGCTAGCTAGAAATTGCGCATAAATTAGTTTTTCAAAGATATCAAAGAGAAGGAAAGTAGACAATGAATGTAGATTGTTCCAGCAAGAGTGGACATTGAAATATTTCTTTACTGAGGTATCAGCGAAAGCTGTGTGGTAAGTGTGCAAAGAGAGCATCACTGTCTTGAAAGACTACAACTTGTCCCGACACTTCCAGACAAAGCATGCAGAGAAATACAGGAATATGAGTAGAGGGCAAGTGCATCGAAGAGTTGCTTTCTCAGATACAGAAGCAGCTAGGACTTTTTCACAGAACTGCATTCAGCAAACAATGAAATTGCGAGAGATAGCTATGTACTGTCCCACAAAATTGCTAAACATAGCAAGCCATTCGCTGGGGGCGAATTCATTAAATAATGTTTAATTGACTCTGCAGCAATACTATGCCCTGACAAGAAAGAGCTGTTTGAAAATGTTTCCCTGGCAAGACGAACAGTGACACGGCGTGTTGAGGACATCACTGTCACGCCATTATCTGTTTCACCTGTCCTTGTGATTGTCTCCACCCCCTCCAGGTGTCGCTGATTTTCTCCAGTGTATTTATCCCTGTGTTTCCTGTCTCTCTGTGCCAGTTCGTCTTGTATGTTTCCAAGTCAACCAGCGGTTTTCCTGTTCTCCTGCTTTTTGCATTTCTTCTTTTTCTAGTCCTCCTGGTTTTGACCCTTGCCTGTTTCTGGACTCTGTACCCACCTGCCTGACCATTCTGCCTGCCTTGACCACGAGCCTGTCTGCCACTCTGTACCTCCTGGACTCTGATCTGGTTTTGAACTTTTGCCTGTCCACGACCTCTTGTCTTCTCCTTTTGGATTAATAAACATTGTTATCTGCCTCCTGTGTCTGCATCTGGGTCTCACCTTGTGTCATGATAATTGCAGAGAATATGGAACAACAGTTGAAAGACAAGGTAAAGGATTTCACCTATTTCTCCTTGGCCCTGGATAAGAGCAGTGATGCATGTGACACGGCGCAGTTGTTGATATTCATAACCCTAGACTTTGAAATTACAGAGGAACTTGCTTCATTGCAGTCAATGAAGAGCACAACCCCAGGGAAATATTTATTGGAGGAGGTTAATAAGTGTGTGGCAAAGCTGGGTCTGAGTTTTGAAAAGTTATCCAGTGTGACCACTGATGGGTGCCCAAACTTGGCAGGAATCTTTTTTTGAAAAGGATACACGATCAAGTAGCTGAGCTGAACACAGAGATGCTCTGTAAATGTGTTCTGAAAATGAGCCATGTTGTGGATACAGTCACTAATGTGGTAACCTTCATAAGATCAAAATCTTTTAACCATATGTTTGTGTCACTGTTGGAAGAGACAGGGTCGGGTCATGCAGATCTTCCCTACCACCCAAACATGAGATGACTGAGTTTGGGGAAGGTGCTTAAATGAAAGGAAAATATGTGGATTTCCCTCAACTGCAAGATAAAGAATGGTTGGCTGATTGTGCCTTCACAGTGGACATCATAGCCCTCATGAATGAACTGAATTCAAAACTACAAGGGAAGGGCCTTTTTGCACATCAAATGTACAGCCTTGTCAAAGCCTTCAAGGGAATATTACTCCTCCTGACCCGCCAAGTAGAAGCCCACAATCTCACCCACCTTCCGACACTATCAGTCTGTTCCCTATCAGATGACAACAATCTCACCCACCTTCCCACACTACTAGTCTGTTCCCTGTCAGATGACCAGCAGGAGAAGTATACATCGCTGCTGCGTGCTTTGAACGGTGAGTTTTCTCGTCATTTTGAGGATTTCAAAGTGTTGGAAAATGACATGATGTTGGTTTCCTCTCCTTTCACCTTGAATGTAGATAACGCTCCCACTAACCTGCAACTTGAGCTTATCAATCTTCAGTCGGTCTGATGCAGTGATTGGAGAACTATTCAAAACAATGTCACTGACGAGGTTATATGCGTCTCTCGATGAACAAGACTTTCCAAAGATTAGGGGTCATGCTCAGAAGATGTTTGTACTGTTTGGGTCAACCTATGTATGTGAACAGACATTTTCAGTAATGAAATATAACAAGTCAAGGCACAGATCATCTCTTACTGACTCTCACCTCTCAGCAATCCTGCGCATAGCGACGTCAGAAACTATACCTGACTTCACTGCTCTAGTCAATGCCCATCAGAGACTTCACTCCTCACACTGATTGAGTAGTTTAAATGTAATGTTGACCTCTTTCTTGTGTTTTTGTGCATACCCGTTAACAAGAGTTCTGTCCGTGGTGCTGAATGCACAGTGTACTTTCCCCTCCATGTAGTTCATTGCATGTTTAATAATGAAAATACCAACCAAAAGGAGAACATGGATGTGGTTTATTTCTGTGTGTGTACAAAAAAAAGTAAAATGAGTAGCATATCTGAATGTGATTTACAGTAGATATATCTGTCAACACAGTCATACACATGATGTATAATCCTGTAATATGATTCTGGCCCGCGATGGCAAAAATACATTCTAATGTGGCCCTCCATGGAAAATAATTGCCCAGGCCTGGGTTAGAGTATTCCTCCTTTACCATCCTCCTTTACCATCTTGTTCTCTTTTATCTTTCTCGTTTTCTCATTTTCTCTCTCGCTCTCTCTCTGACTCTCATTTCAATTTAAGGGCATTATTGGCATGGGAAACATATGTTAGCATTGCCAAAGCAAGTGAACTAGATGATAAACAATAACAAATGAACCGTAAACATTACACTCACAAAAGTTCCAAAAGAATAAAGACATTACAAATGTCATTATGTGCAAACAGTTAAAGTCCGAAAGGGAAAATAAATAAACATAAATATGGGTTGTATTTACAATGGTGTTTGTTCTTCACTGGTTGCCCTTTTCTTGTGGCAACAGGTCACATCTTGCTGCTGTGATGGAACACTGTGGTATTTCACCCAATAGATATGGGAGTTTACCAAAATTGGATTTGTTTTCAAATTCTTCGTGTATCTGTGTAATCTGAGGGAAATATGTGTCTCTAATATGGTCATACATTTGGCAGGAGGTTAGGAAGTGCAGCTCAGTTTCCACCTCATTTTGTGGGCAGTGAGCACATAGCCTGTCTTCTCTTGAGAGCCAGGTCTGCCTTCGGCTGCCTTTCTCTCTCTATCGCTTTCCCAACCCGCCCCCCCTCTCTCGCTCTCCCAATCCTCCCCTTTCTCTCATCACCCCTCTCTCTCTCTCGTCTCCCCCTCTCTCTCTCTCTCTCTCTCTCTCTCTCTTTCTCTCTCTCCCCTCTTGATCTCCCCCCACTCTCTCTCCCCGCCCCTCCCCTCTCTCTCTCTCGCCTCTCCTCCCCCTCTCTCTGTCCCCCTCCCTCGTCTCCCCCACTCTCTCTCTCTCGCCACTCCAAACCTCTCTCTTTCACCCCTCACACCCTCTCTCTCACCCCTCCCACCCTCTCTCTCTCACCCCCAATCTCTCTTAATCTCTCTTTCTCGGTCGGTCTCCCTACCTCATTGTCTTTGTCCTGCCGGTTTGGTCTTGATATTTTCTCGCTCCCTTCTGCTCTCTCTTCCTCTCTGTACAGGATCAACAGCAAAGTGTAGTCTTTTCAACAGCACGTTAATCATGGACTCCCAGTCCCAGCATCTCTCAGTAAAGTGCCTCTGGGGTCTGAGGGTTCAGTCATCAGAGCCTTTTGCTTTGGTTATAAGGGTAAAATCGAATTACTCGACTCCTGATCCTGAAAGTCTTCATATACTGTAGTCTAATGGCTCCTCATCTGAGATTCCAGTGTATCAAAGCATTAGGCTAGGTCAGTGTAGTGATATATTGATGAATGGCCCACAGGTGCAGGGCCCATCTGATCTAATAACCAGGATTGTTGCGGTCAATTCCATTTAAATTCAGACAATTTGTGACATAATTTAAGTGGAATTGACCCCAAACCTGCTTATAACCCCAAGTATAGTGTTAACTAAGAACCATAAGGGGTTAAGTGGCTGTGGCGGTTGTTCAGTAGTGTAGCTAGTCTCTGGCTGCAGCTCATCATCTCCCCTCCTCCCTCACTGGGTCTGGCCTGCAGCTGGAGGAGCCCACTGCTCTGGCAGAAGCTGCCTGCAGGAACTGCCTTGGGGAAATGGAGACAGTCAGGCCTTCATTTTCTCCAGGTCAGGACTGAGGCTGGGGTGTCCCACCTGCCTGGCGTGGTGTCCCTTCCTGGGGTTCTAGAGGAGAGGAGAGCAACCCTGACTGTCAGCCCTGTGTGAGACCAGTTACCTTCAAAATTGTAATCAGTAATGTAATTTTGGGATTACCCTAACTCTGTAATGTAATCTGATTACGTTCAGTTACTTTTAGATTACTTTCTACTTCAGAGGCACAACTTAGCGTTTTTCATCATGAATCTTGTTTTGGAGGCAGCTCTACAAAGTGGTCATTAGCTGGCATATCTACAAAGTTATAAATCTGATTATTTTAAACCTAACCCTAACTTTACCCACCCTGTTAACCCTAATGCCTAACCCTAACCTTAAATTAAAGCAAATTTTAGTTTTCATATTTTTTTACAAAATAGCCAATTTTGACTTTTCAGCTGGCAAATCTAGCGGAAATCGTCAACCTGCTCAAGAGGCACGAGAAGAAGACCAAAATGAATATTACCAATTCAACTATCTATTGCAGGATAAATCAATGTTAGAGTTGACACAGCTGACCATAAACAGATGTTGCATTTCACTCTATGGATTGGTTGTGTACTGTAGGCGACTACTACTACAGAAAATAATATGATTAGGATATACCTTAACATAAAACAAAAACAGTCTGTCAGATTCCCAGTCATTCCAAGGAATTTAATTCCCCTAGATCTTCAAGAATAGGACTTGGACATATATTAGCCAAATTGTTTTGCCTCAGCATAACCCAAAAAACAAAGACTTGTTAGCCTACTCTTTTGTCATGGAGGTCTGATTGGGCTCATTGCTTTGAGTTGAAAAATAAATGCTGGTTTCTGAATGACATGCTTTGAGCACTACTGAAAAGTGCTATTTGCATGTGAGAAATCTATCCCATATGCTGCCTTTGCTATAGGTCTATAGATGACCTTTTTGTTGGTGACACTTTGATATCTTGATCATTTGCAGCTGTTCAAGTCTATCAAAAAGTGTGCGAGTTTGAGCATGTGTCCATTAGGCCTATGGACATTTTTTTCATCAGCAAGAATTAGATTGAGCAATGAAAGCCTTACTCGTGGTTTTCTTGAATTAAACTTGTTTTTGAAAGTATGGAGCACAAGATCACTGGGGAGTTTTGTTCCATAGGCTTTTGTTCCATAGGCTGGGATCCGTACTGCAGCTTTTGCAAGAGCACATTTTCCACTAGCTGTTTACTGGTCGCAAAAACAATAATTGATAGGCAGCTAAGACTCCTTCAATTCAACCATTATTGCGTTAAAATACAGATACACATTTGTGAACAGCCGTCCTCAACAACCACAATCCTTAAGGCACAAATAGCTAAATGAGAGAGCAGCAGTGTGATTCACATCAATGCGCTATGTAGATATCAATAATAAGTGATATCCGTATCGCCGTAGACTAAACCACTGCTGTCATCCTTACCTCCAAGCGTTTATTCAAGTTGGATAATCTTTGGATGCCGACGGCAGTCGCACCATTGGAAGACTGTTTGGACTGTAGCCTTCAAAAGCCTATTCCTGCGATCCATCAAACACATTTGGAGTCATTGGTATCTGACTAATGGTCAGACTTGCTCAGGCGGAACTACTGTAATTTAAATTTGCGCCTTTTTCCAATGCTGATTTGAATGTCATTGAGTAAACAACAGAAAGGTGTCATATTTATTTTCCGCAAACATCATTTCGGGATTTAAAAGTAATCCTACAAGTAATGATTTTGTTTTTCAAAAGTATCTGAAATCTGATTACAATATTTTTGCTGGTAATATAACAGATTACAGTTAGTTTTGCTATAATCGTTTACTCCCCAGCAGCCTTTAGCCCCATGAATTCCCAGACACAGGTTACATCAACACAGATTTAGTATGTGAATAGCACCAGGCACAGGGGACTGGAGGTGTTTGAAATAGTCCTCTTGCCCTCCCTCCAAGCCCCCCCTAGCCCCTCAAACCCAAACGCGGTTCATTGAGAAGTCATGGTGAGGGAGAGAAAAAAATGAAAAGAGTGAAAAAAGAGGGAGGAAGGGAGGGACAGTAAAAAAAGTGAGACACCATGCCTTGCCTTCATGATCATAGTGCATATTTCTACAGGTTCTCTCTGCTGCCTGCCTGCCTCTGTGTTATGATGTGTGAGCGGAGTGGGGCTCTCGCTCTAGGTGCCTGCCAGGATCAATGGTTTCCTGTCTTCAGAGCTGCTTCAAGCTGCTGCTCCATGAGAAAACATCATCCAAAAACATCATCAAATGAGTGACTCATTGCCCGGCTCACCCGCCTGCCTTTCTGTTTGGGTGTAAATGAGATCACCCTCAAACACATGCACGCACGTACACACACACACACACACACACACACACACAGGTGCACACACACACGCCACCTTCCACCCCTCTCAGAATTAGCACTTGAGATCTGTTCCTTCTGCTAACATTAGCCATCAACATTTAGATATTTTTTATTCTCCTTCCAGTCGCTGGAGGGAGACTGGGAGGAGACATTGCACCTTACAAAGATGGTCGGCCGCCACAGGCTGAGGTGAGTCAGGCCGCCTCTGCAGGTGAGGGATGGGACAAAGGTCACAGAGTTAAAGCTAGAATCCTTCATTTAAACAATAACAAAGCAAGCACCCCACCTCTGTTTTGGTAAGAAGCTGAGGGATGAGCCTGGAGAAACTGAACCAGTCTCAAATTCATAGACAGAGCTATGGATGCAAGGACTAAGTTGTGAGGCTATACAGTGTTTGTTTTCATTTACATTATTTGCAAACATTGGAGTAAAACAATCTTATATTTTGGGTTCTGATTGGGTACAACGGTTGAACTAAGCTCATGAGGCATTTATAAATTCTATATTCTTTAGGAATCAGTCGGTGGAAGTATTTAATTTATACATCCAAAAATGGATGTTGCAACTAAGGATTCTAGCTGTAAAGGTCACGGGTCACAGAGAGGCAGGTCACCCCAGTAACAAGGCCTCAATGAAAAGCAGGTGACTTCCCTCTTGACGTTATTCGAGCTGAACTGTAAATATGTCCCTCTATGTAAATATGTCCCTCTATTTCCTATGGAAATATTCTGAAATACTGAAATGTACCATGGGGGGAAATTATGTAAGACTGTCTTTTTGGGATGCGATAAATGACTTACTACTTTTGGGTGCAATTCAAGTGTGGTTAAGGATAACATAGCTAGTTGTGGCTTGTGTGAAACAAAAAGGAGAGATGCCTGATCATTCGTCTGCCAGTTGAACTCACCTCCCTCAGCAAGCAGACAGGGTCTTTGGTCTTTCTTTTGCATTAAGCCAGATCACGTATTGTTGGACTAGAAACCCCTTCAAAAGAAAGGATGTCTTTTCCCAGAACACACACAGTACACACTGGCACGTTCCCAGTACACACTCGCACGTTCCCACGCGCACACAGACACACAAAAACATGGAAGTAAGCACTCACACTTTTGCTGCTGCGCTGGCCCCCAAAATACTCCATTTGTGGGTTAAATTCAGTATCAGAACCTACTCACAGCTATCCATGTAGGCAGAGCAGGACACACACATTAGCGGGACATAAACAAGGACACAGTCACAGTGGGGCTCCATCCTCTCAGCAGAAGCTCCAAATAGCCCTGCCCTCAAGTCACAGATTTGTCCTTAATTGGAAAGTTGTCCTGATTGACTTTACCTAATTTATGGGCTAGATCATTTTTACCCTTCCCTAATTGAACCGTAACTTCCATGAGTTTCCAGTCGGTGAAGAGGATAATTGAGTGATTGGGGAGTTGTGGAGTTGTTTTTCTCCATCCGATACAGTTATGTACGGCATCCATATTATACAGTAGCCTCATATGGAAATGAGTCTAAATAAAACATGCACAAAGAACCAGCACAACAGAAATAAACAAGGAAACGGTAATGCTTCAACTTCATAGAATGCAACGCTGTAGGGAGGTACTAGTGTGTGTGTGTGTGTGTGTAGACATCTTAATTATTCTAGCATTAGTCTGTGACACAGAGAAAAATAACAGAGAGAAATAAGGAGGTAGATGTGAAAAGAGAGGATCATAGGTAAGACGAGGTGCAGAGACTTATGATAAGAAAAGACCTCAAGACTATATACCCTACAGTGTGTGTGTCTATAATGTCACTCTGAATGGAGTATCCATTAAAGGTCATCCAATGTTAACAGAGGGACAGTTTCCCTTCAACACATTTACATCATCTAGACAGAAATACCTGTTGTGTTTTGTTGAAGAGCCAGTACATTTGAAACTGAAGATGTTGTGTATGTAGTCTAGGCAAGATCCTCAGTGTGCGGACACACGCCAAACACACTGGAAGAGGAATGCTATTTCATTATTAGGGTTGAAATGTTCTCAGGGTTTACCTTTAGAGGTATTTAAACAATAGCCTGAAGCACACCCTCTAATTACTGTATGTATGGGGTTTAGTTTGTATTCCCTGATACTGTTAATGCCTTTGTACCTGTGTTTGTGTGAATGTGTGTTTGTATGTTGAGTAGGGAACACTAAATACTGACTATTCCCCCCAACCCCCCACCCTTCTACAAGGTGTCAAAAGCGTTCCACAGGGATGCTGGCCCATGTTGACTCCAATGCTTCCCACGGTCTTGTCAAGTTGGCTGGATGTCCTTTGGGTGGTGGACCGTTTCCCCTGATACACACAGGAAACTGTTGAGCGTGAAAAACCCAGCAGCATTGCAGTTCTTGACACATACCGGTGCGCCTGGCACCTACTATCATACCCCATTCAAAGGCACTTAAATTGTTTGTCTTGCCCATACACCCTCTGAATGGCACACATACACAATCCATGTCTCAATTGTCTCACAGCTTAAAAGTACTTATTTAACCCTGTCTCCTACCCCTTCATCTACACTGATTGAAGAGGATTTAACAAGTGACATCAATAAGGGATCATAACATTTCACTTGGATTGTGCCTTTGACTACTGGACAATACAATAAAGTTCATATAAAATAATTGCCTCCACGGATATGGTCTGATTTTGGTAAGGAAAGACATGCCTCGTTATATGTCATGTAGGCTAGTAGGAAAAAGGTTTTAAAGAATTCTGTATCTGTTTTCAAATTGGTGTTTGATACGCTGATGAAGCCTTCCTTCCATTACCTATGCATTTGCTGTTTGAGATGCGGTGGCAGCAGCTCTCGCATTGTCTGCGCGATTTTCCTGCTTAAAGTCTCTGTATCTGTATGCTGTACGGGTGTGATAAATAAGATACATAACGAATATACTGTACACACATGCAAATGTAATTCCACTCAATTATGCTAATTAACTTATAGACAAGTAAGCATGACCAGTCAAATGTATGTCCATCGAATGGTATTTCCATCAATGAATAGGCTAAAAAGCATTATTTCACAATGGTAATTTTTCTTCTCCTGGACAACTGGCCAGAGGTTAATTTTATTTATCAGCTGTTCTATTTTTTTATCCGCCAAAAACCGGCTATTAACGGCTTACGGAAACCCTGGTGTGTGCCTAAATGTGGCAGATGATGAGAAGCGGAGGTTGAGATGTGTCAGGAATTAAAGCGGCAGCAGCATCTCTCTCTACTCTCTCTCTCTCTCTCTCTCTCGCTCTCTCTCTCTCTCTCTCTCTGTGTCACGTCAGCTTCTCCCACAAACCAGTGAGCCACCACCAGGTCGCACCACAGAGAGAGAGGAGAAGAGGGTGCAATCAAAGCAGCAAGATGTGTGACCTGTTGCTACAAGAAAAGGGCAACCAGTGAAGAACAAACACCATTGGAAATGCAAACTATATTTATTTTCCCCTGTGTACTTGAACTATTTGCACATCATTACAACACTATAGACATCATATGACATTTGAAATGTCTTTATTCTTTTGGAACTTTTGGAAGTGTAATTTTTTGTTGTTGTTTATTTCACTTTTGTTTATCTATTTCACTTGCTTTGGCAATGTAAACATATGTTTCCCATGCCAATAAAGCCATTTAAATTGAAATGGAAATGAGAGGGAGGGGAGGAAGAGAGAGGGAGGGGAGGAAGAGAGAGAGGGGAGGAAGAGAGAGAGAGGGGAGGAAGAGAGAGGGAGGGGAGGAAGAGAGAGAGGGAGGGGAGGAAGAGAGAGAGGGGAGGGGAGGAATAGAGAGAGGGAGGGGGGGGAGAGGGAGGGGAGGGAGAGAGAGGGAGGGGAGGAAGAGAGGGAGGGGAGGAAGAGAGGGAGGGAGGGGAGGAAGAGAGAGAGGGGAGGAAGAACAGCGATAGATAGAGAGGAGTGACATAGAGGGAAAGACAGCAGAGATGGTGTTAGGCTGAAATGGGAGGAAAGATAGACAAATTAACAGGGTACGGAAGGAGAGAGAGAGAAAAGAGGAGGTGGGAGCTTAGAGGCTCCTCTCTCCGCCTCACATGACAATCTCTCTCTATTGAAAGGCACACAGTCATACCCCTGTTTTCTATAGCAGAGGACGACATTGTGGGCTGGGTGTTTCTGTTAAATTCTTTCTGTTTTCATCTCTCCTTCCTCCCAAATGTGTTGCCTTGTAAACACCAGGATTAGGTGTAGGAGGAGAGATTCCATCCGTCAGGTCATCTCTCACCTCCTCCCCCTCATTCAACACACACAAGTATACACACACAAGCGTACACACACACACACGGGCCCAGCTATTGTGCATTTGTATACCTCCTCCTCACAACCCTAGCCAGAGATGTGGAAAGGGGGAGGCACATGTGATGGGGTTATTTAAATCTCTCTGGGGGAAGCTTAGATCTCTCTTCAGAATCATTTTACAGGATTTACCCATCTACCCCTCCTCCAAAATACTGAGCGTTTTGTATTCCGAGCCAGCCAACGTATCGTATCCAATGTGGGGGACTAAATCAATTCCAAATTATTGTGCCTCTCAATAACTGATGACAATGTCTGGCCATGGGGACAGATGATTGATGATGATACTATGGATAATATGAATAAGCACACACATACACACTGGGCCAAAGCGGCTGGCTGACGGTAATTATAGAGGGGCTGACGCATGCTTTGGCCCCGTGCTGGAGAGAGGAAACAGGCCATGTAAGTGTGTGTGCCCTGCTCTGTGCTCTGGCTGTAATAACAGAAAGTCAGGACACGCTGTGCACGACGAAGCACAAATCACCTGTAATTACCACCCACAGACTCACCCATCCATCTCTCACTGCCCCCAGACCGGCTGCCATGAATACACACACACACACACAGGTGCAAACACATACATTAACACTTATGCACATCCTTGTGCGTGGAGTTGCATACACATGGGCTGTTACGGACACACACGCACACTTGTGGACACACAACTCACACACTATGTACTCACACAAACACAACTATAATCCAAAAACAATCATATATAATTGTAGGCTACACTTAGAAAATACATCTACACTTTTCTACTTACTTCACTACACAATAACACACACATTCTGTTCTCCTAGGGTACACATTAACGTCACACACAGAACACTACACAATAACACACACATTCTGTTCTCCTAGGGTACACATTAACGTCACACACAGAACACTACACCATAACACACACATTCTGTTCTCCTAGGGTACACATTAACGTCACACACAGAATACTACACAATAACACACACATTCTGTTCTCCTAGGGTACACATTAACGTCACACACAGAACACTACACCATAACACACACATTCTGTTCTCCTAGGGTACACATTAACGTCACACACAGAACACTACACAATAACACACACATTCTGTTCTCCTAGGGTACACATTAACGTCACACACAGAACACTACACAATAACACACACATTCTGTTCTCCTAGGGTACACATTAACGTCACACACAGAACACTACACCATAACACACACATTCTGTTCTCCTAGGGTACACATTAACGTCACACACAGAACACTACACCATAACACACACATTCTGTTCTCCTAGGGTACACATTAACGTCACACACAGAATACTACACAATAACACACACATTCTGTTCTCCTAGGGTACACATTAACGTCACACACAGAACACTACACCATAACACACACATTCTGTTCTCCTAGGGTACACATTAACGTCACACACAGAACACTACACCATAACACACACATTATGTTCTCCTAGGGTACACATTAACGTCACACACAGAACACTACACACCCGCCCGCACCTAAGAAAAGCAGTCGCACACACACACACCTACACACCTTTGTTCTGTTTGCCTGCACAGTCCTTGGCAGGCCCGCTACAGCAGTCCCAGATGTACTTGATAGCTGATGACAGTAGTTACATTGAGGAGCAATGTTCCTTCTCTGTGTTGTTCTGTTATTACAAGCCTGTTCTCACACACACACACCTCTCTCCTGCCTCCCCACTGTGTGATTTAGTGCTCACACTGTTTATTCTCCTGAAAATGCCGCACAAGAACTCGGAAAATTATAACTCAACCCCCAGTTTGAGCCTTTCTCCAAATTATGGCCCTTGATTTGTGTCTTTATTGCGTCTTTAGTACAGCATGCGCCACCGCCCGGCCCGCATAGCCCAACACCGCCACCTAGTGCTTAGCCAATAAACCCATAGGAATGTCGCCATAGGGGTGAGTGTGTGTGTGTTTGAGAGAGGGCGAGTGGGTGAGTGTGTGTGTGTGTTTGTGAGCGAGTGTGTGTAGGAGTGTGTGGGCGTGCCTGCCTGCGTCCGTGCCTGTGTGTGCATATCTGACTCTGTGTGTGTGTGTGTGTGTGTGTGTGTGTGTGTGTGTGTGTGTGTGTGTGTGTGTGTGTGTGTGTGTGTGTGTGTGTGTGTGTGTGTGTGTGTGTGTGTGTGTGTGTGTGTGTGTGTGTGTGTGTGTGTGTGTGTGTGTGTGTCTGTGTCTGAGCCTGTCCTGGATTTCATTACCCAGGGCAGGTCCTGGCTGACTGCTGGAGAATTCAGAAATGCCCGGGCCATCTGCTGCAGATTAGAATTAGACCTACAGCCCAATTCAATTAGCATCCCCAACCAGCCACACTGATTGGCCAGGGAGAGGGGAAAGGCTAGGAGGCGAAGTCTATGGCAAAGGTGATCAGCCAGGGAAACTAGGCTACTCTATTGACTAAGGAGAGGGGCAACGCTAGGAGGCTAACTCTACTAGAGGCCAAGGCTACGGTACAGGCAGTCAACCAGGCCGCAAGGAAAGGCTAGGCGGCTGACACACGGATAAAGCTCTCCACTCACATCGCCCTGTTATTTACCGCGTGTGTGTGCACTTTGGTGGAGCCTGATTCTTTCAGAGCAACGTGTACCTTTTAGTAACATGATACCTCACCTGTCCATGCATTCCTAAACTCGCAGATAGCAACATTCACAAGGGGGCGATAGTAGAGATTTTCTTGTTGCTTTCTTTCCATTTGTGGTCAAAGCAAAGAATAACTACATTGACCACATCATCACCACTGTTAGCTAATTTCAAAGGAAACCAACTACATATTTGAATAATAGCTACATGTAATAGAAGTTTAGGTTTGTTTTACATGATCTCATTTTGTGCCTGCCAGTTGGCTGTAGGCTAAACAGCTAGCAGTATGCTAGCTAGCTGGCTAAAAACAGCAAAAAAGCTAGCCTTTTAGCTTCCCACATCTCCCCATGTGAATAATCAGATTTATAATGAAATAATATGCACTGGGAAAGACTCCTATACTTTCCAGTGTAACCTACAACAGTGTCGCAGTTCGATTTGCTGCTTGTATGTATTCGCTCCCATTTCAGCTCAAAATAGAATTTCATAATTTTTGCTCATAGAGAAAAGAAAAGCACATGGTCAGCAGCTGTTTTTACCGTTTCAAAATAGCCTAGAATCACATAGTTATTACTTTTAATAGGTCTTCATGCTCTCTTGAGAACCTTGATTATCTGGAAATGGTGTCAGTCAGAGGTGGTGAGCGCTCTGAAGTTGAGCCAGTCCAGGATGTAGTGGGCCTACCTGCGGCGACAGGTGTGGTAGAGACGTCCAACGTTTGCCCTGAGAATCCTACAAGAGATGATTTTGGACAGGTGCTGTAGGAGTGAGATTTTTTGGAAAGAGTGGATTCCTGTTTTTTGGCGAACCAATACATTGTGTCAAGCTGGGTGAAGGCCAAACTGGGAATCAGAGGAGGCGGGTGCTTTTTGTCACGTGCCTCGGGGCTCAACATGTGGTGTACTCCACGGAGCAGGCCGCGGCCAAAAGGGGTGATCAGTGGGGTAGCGTAGAGATGGATCAAATTAAAAAGAATATTCCTTGTGCTTATGAATTTTTCAACTCTTGTTGAGCTTTGACACAGAGATTCTAACTGATAAGGTTGATTAGGTTATATTTGCTATTCTTTTGAGGGCCCATGCTCTGAACCCGCTTCAGTGCTTGAGATGCCAAGGATTCGGACATGTCGCAGCAGAGTGAGGAAGGGGGATTCCAAGATGGGAGAAATGTGCAAGAGGGTATAGTAATAGGAAGTGTACAATTGGGAGAACTGTGTGTTAACTGTGGGGGTGCCCATGCAACTGGGGATCCGATGTGCCCTGTGAGAGTGAGACAGGTTGATATTGCCAGTTCGAGTAGGGCAGAAAGGTTCCTATGCTGAGGCAGTGAAGAGGGTAGAGGATAGCCCAAGGGTGAGTGAGTCAACTGGGAGACCCCCAATGAGCAGGTCTGAAGAGAGAGAGAGCCAGAGAGGAGGAGCATTCTTATTGGCAGACTCGACAGCCTTGGTTTCTCAAATGATTGCCTCGCCTGGTTTACCAACTACTTCTCTGATAGAGTTCAGTGTGTCAAATCGGAGGGTCTGTTGTCTGGACCTCTGACAGTCTCTATGGGTGTGCCACAGGGTTCAATTCTCGGGCCGACTCTCTTTTCTGTATACATCAATGATGTTGCTCTTGCTGCTGGTGATTCTCTGATCCACCTCTACGCAGACGACACCATTCTGTATACTTCTGGCCCCTCCTTGGACACTGTGTTAACTAACCTCCAGACGAGCTTCAATGCCATACAACTCTCCTTCCGTGGCCTCCAACTGCTCTGAAACGCAAGTAAAACTAAATGCATGCTTTTCAATCGATCGCTGCCCGTACCTGCTCGCCCGTCCAGCATCACTACTCTGGACTGCTCTGACTTAGAATACGTGGACAACTACAAATACCTGGGTGTCTGCTTAGACTGTAAACTCTCCTTCCGGACTCACATTAAGCATCTCCAATCCAAAGTTACATCTAGAATCGGCTTCCTATATCGCAACAAAGCATCCTTCACTCATGCTGCCAAACATACCCTCGCAAAACTGACCATCCTACCGATCCTCGACTTCGGTGATGTCATCTATAAAATAGCCTCCAACACTCAACAAACTGGATGCAGTCTATCACAGTGCCATCCGTTTTGTCACCAAAGCCCCATACACTACCCACCATTGCGACCTGTACGCTCTCGTTGGTTGGCCCTCGCTTCATACTCGTCGCCAAACCCACTGGCTACAGGTTATCTACAAGTCTATGCTAGGTAAAGACCCGCCTTATCTCAGCTCACTGGTCACCATAGCAGCACCCACTCGTAGCACGCGCTCCAGCAGGTATTTCTCACTGGTCACCCCCAAAGCCAATTCCTCCTTTGGTCATCTTTCCTTCCAGTTCTCTGCTGCCCATGACTGGAACGAATTGCAAAAATCTCTGAAGCTGGAGACTCACATCTCCCTCACTAGCTTTAAGTACCAGCTGCCAGAGCATTTTACAGATCACTGCACCTGTACTTAGCCTATCTGCAAACAGCCCATCTATCTACCTACCTCATCCCCATACTGGTATTTATTTATTTATTTTGCTCCTATGCACCCCAGTATCTCTACCTGCACATTCATCTTCTGCCGATCTCCCATTCCAGTGTTTAATTGTTATATGTAATTACTTCACCACCATGGCCTATTTATTTCCTTAACTTACCTCATTTGCACTCACTGTATATAGACTTTTTGTTGTCTTTTGTTCTACTGTATTATTGACTGTATGTTTTGTTTATTCCATGTGTAACTCTGTGTTATTGTATGTGTCGAATTGCTACGCTTTATCTTGGCCAGGTCGCAGTTGCAAATGAGAACTTTTTCTCAACTAGCCTACCTGGTTAAATAAAGGTGAAATAAAATAAATAAATAAATATCAAGGTTGGATTTATTGAGTTTATAGACATGGTGATCAGCTGCACTGCACTGATGGAGTGGAAATCACAGAAGACCGATGTGGCAGTTGCAGCAGCAGAGAAATATTTGGGTGTGAGAGATTTTAGTGCAGAAGATCTACAGGAAGTTTCGAAAGAAACGCTATGTTGCATTTTGGTTGGAGTGGTCACTTATACAGGAAGTTTTGAGAGAAGGGGTTCCATCCTCACAGCGTCTAGTCTGGTGTAGGATCGTTTAGAGACAAAGTAGTCGGATGGGGTGGTGGGTTTTGGGGGATAGTGTCTAGGTGTATAAGTGACCAATCCAACCTGCAAAAGGCACCAATATGCAACATAGCGTTTAGTCTACTGGAAAACCACAGAAAGAAGAAGATGGAAAAATGTAATTGCAACACTGCGGTGCGCTCCGATTCGCTAGGCTGCATGAAGTCTCCCAAGCCTTAATGCTACGGCACAGGCAGTCAGCCAGAGAGGCTGGGTTATTGGCCAAGGAGGGGGGAAAGGCTAGGAGGCTACCGCTATGCTAAGGCTAACGCTTCACACAGGCGGTCAGCCATGGAGGGGGGGAATCTAGGAGGCTAAACTATGCAGGGCTATGCCACAGTCAGTCGGTCAATGCCTGCCCTGCAGTAAACATAGGGGTGAGTGAGGGCAGAAAACAGGGATATGGCTTTCAATGCTCCCTGATAAACACAAATAACTCAGTCTCATAAACACTGTTGTATCCAGATATGGTCCCGATTACAGGGCTGTACAGTGTGACCATTTTCCTGGCATATGTGCCTAAATATTTGCTATGCGACCTGGAATTTTAATTGAGGAGCACCAGTGCACCTAGAAAAATTAAGCACTCCAGTGTTATTACCTCAAAAATGGTGCGTTGTGCTCCTACATTTCTTTGTGTGCGCATACATTTTTCAAATTAGGCGCACACTTGCTCCTTGTAAAAAAAGGTCAGCATAGAGCCCTGAGTTATCTGCAACGTATTTCTTTTCATTTCTAACTGTGGAAGTTGAATATGTGTGATGTGTGTTTCCTGGATCTCAGAGGAGTGCCTCTGAATACAGTCGATGCAGTAGATTTGTCAGCTCCCTCTGGTTGTCTCTCACCTGTTCCTCACACTGCAAGAACCCTGCTGTGCACACACACTGGGTTGTACAAACATGCCCTCAGGCATACACACCACACACACACACACACACACACACACACACACACACACACACACACACACACACCAACACATTTGACAAAAGACATCCAACACACATCATCAACTGATATCCACAGATCATTTCACAGCCTTTATATGAAATATATTAAAAACAGGCCACTTTCTGGAATAAGAAATGCACACACAAACCTAGCTACAGTAAACAGCATGGCTTTTTACACACACACACACGCAGCTCCCCATAGCTTTGACTCCATTCAGCAATGTAGAGCCGTCCAGGCAGATAGCTCTCTGAACCACTAGACTCTCCTCTAGCTCTGCGTGTGTGTGTGTGTGTGTGTGTGTGTGTGTGT
Source organism: Oncorhynchus tshawytscha (assembly GCF_018296145.1). NCBI lineage: Eukaryota > Metazoa > Chordata > Actinopteri > Salmoniformes > Salmonidae > Oncorhynchus > Oncorhynchus tshawytscha. Next base: position 49,841,760 of record NC_056440.1, on the reverse strand, counting down.
GTGTGTGTGTGTGTGTGTGTGTGTGTGTGTGTGTGTGTGTGTGTGTGTGTGTGTGTGTGTGTGTGTGTGTGCCTGTGCGTGTGCGCGTGTGCGTGTGTGTGTAGCAGATGGATAAATCAAGTGAAGAATACAGTATGTGTGGACTGATGGTGAATGTTGTGGGTCAGTGAGCTCATGTGTGTGTTCATACCACGTGTGCATCTAACCAGTGTGTGTGTGCTCTGAGTGGGTTATGCCATTTGTGACGTGTGTGTTTATGCTCTGAGTGGTGCGTGTGTGTTAGTGTATATTTCTGAGTCTGAGCATGTGGCTAGCTGATGGAGTGTATGGCTGCCATAGGCCAGACCCAGTTACTGTATTACAGACCCAGACCTAGCCTCTTCCTTCCATTCCCCTTCCCTCAAGTACCCACATCTCTTTCTCACCCCCTGTCTCTCCCCCGTTCTCTTTCACCCCCACTCTCTCACCCCCTCTCTCCCCATCTCTGTCTCTCCCCCGCCCTCTCTCTCCCCCTTCTCTCTATCTCTCCCCCTTTCTCTCTCTCTCTCTCTCTCTCTCTCTCTCTCCCCCTTTCTTCTCTCTCTCTCTCTCTCCCCCTTTCTCTCTCTCTCTCTCTCTCCCCTTTCTCTCTCTCTCTCTCTCTCTCTCTCTCTCTCTCTCTCTCTCCCTTTCTCTCTCTCTCTCTCCCCCTTTCTCTCTCTCTCTCCCCCCCTCTCTCTCTCTCTCTCTCTCTCTCTCTCTCTCTCTCTCTCTCTCTCTCTCCTTTAGAGCCAAGTATTAATCCTTTCCTCCTTTATTTTACATCTAATGTGGTGAAACAACAGGTAGGCTATTCTCTATCCTGACAACCCCCAAACTACCCAGTCTGGGGTATTGTGTAGGTAGATGAACCTGTAGTTCCTGTGGTCTGTCGGGAATGCATTAATGTCCTCTCTACTCCTCTCCTCCTCTCTGCTCTGCATGGCCCCAGTCTCTCTCAGTGCCACAGTCCTTGAGAGCTCACATTGACATTGAAGGGCTGGTTACTAATAAGTGGACAGCAGTGGTGTGGGTGCATGCTGGTGTGTGTATCTGTGAAGCAGTGTGTCTATGTCTGTCTACTACACAGTGTGTCAGCCCAGAGCCAGGCTGGGTCTCTCATTAGCCAGACGGGGAAGGTGCAGCTCAGAACAGTAGGAGGGGGTTTGTTAGAGCACTCTACACACCTGCTGAAGGCTGAAGCCATGATCTCTGTGTGTGTATGTGTGTATGTGTGTGTGCGTGTGCTTCAGGTGTCACCCACCGCGTCTGATCCTCGCAGAAGGCTGCCGTTGGCATGGTAACGGCTGCAGTGCTGCACGAGGCTGCTGCCATGGTTACCAGGCACGCGGGGGGGGCTCCATGTGAGTCAGTGATAATAGCTGCCAGCCCGGACTGGCAGCTCACAGAACACAGCACCGTTATAGCCAGCACTAAATAAACTCCTGGAGACTGGTGACACAGCACTGTTATAGCCAGCACTAAATAAACTACTGGAGACTGGTGACACAGCACTGTTATAGCCAGCACTAAATAAACTACTGGAGACTGGTGACACAGCACTGTTATAGCCAGCACTAAATAAACTACTGGAGACTGGTGACACAGCACTCTTATAGCCAGCACTAAATAAACTACTGGAAACTGCATGGATACGTAAACAGCCTTACTTGTATGCATGGCTAGTCTGTCTGAGCAGACTGAACTATCTGAACTAGTCACACGTGTCAACATGTCTGTTAGAGTTTCTGAGTATGTACATTATGTATTTCTGAATGTACATAATGCTTTCATCAAGATGTAAGTGAGTGTACATATGTATTCATGTTCTCTGACCGTGGCCATATGCTGCTCTTTCATGTGAGATGTTTTCATGATGTAACGTCTGACCATGATAATCATTTACGTTGTCTGAGCCATCCAACCGTTCCCTGTGTCCCCCTTTCAAATGTTGAAGAGTCTAGTCATGGTAATAAGTTCTAACTTGCTCCATCTGACTCTGTGTCTCCTTTCCTCTACTGGGGTAAAGAGGAGGGGTTCCAGGTCTTAGAGGACTACCCTCTCCACCACGAAGGCATCCAGGATCATCAGGACCTTTGAGAAGGAGGTGGAGCGTTGGGAGCGCTGCCTCTCTCTGGTCCTGGAGTTCATGGAGGTGGTACTCAGTGAGGATACAAACACATGCAGAGAGAGACACACACAAACACATGCAAGGAGAGACACACACAAACACATGAAGGGAGAGACACACACAAACACATATATCATTGCTCAAAACACACACTGTCATGTATGCATACAGCCCCCATGCACATACACACACACTCTCTCTCTCTCTCTCTCTCTCTCTCTCTGTATCTCTCTCTCTCTCTCTCTGTCTCTCTCTCTGTCTCTCTCTCTCTCTCTCTCTCTCTCTCTCTCCCCCTCTTTCTCTCCTTTCCCGCACACATTCTCCTACATTCTTACACCCTGACACAGATTTTGGATGCTCTTGGGAGTCAGGAACATAACACAGGAACAAAGTGTAGGCCTTAATTTAAGTTGTATACTCTTCTATACACAAACAACCTTTCACATCAACTCACAAACACTCAACTCACAACTCACAAGTCCTCTGACGCCCATATCCTGAGTACACATAAAACACATTGATCCAACCTGAAACACACGGAGAACAACGTAAAACACGTTTGCTCGCTTAGTTCTGATCAGCTGTCTAAACAGAGTGGTGTTTTAGCAACATCTATTGTGTGCGGCCAGGCGTAAACACCTGTAACACATTTAGAGAGAGGTTCAACTCGTCTGTTTTCTATCTTCTCCCTGTTTTTCTCTCTCTCCCTTCTCTTTCTCTCTCTCATTCTTTCTTTCGCTGTCTCTCTCTCTCTCTGTATATATCCTCTCTGCTTTCTTTTATCTGTTTTTTCTCTTTTTTTTCTCTCTCTCTACCGTGTTGGGACAGTAACCGGAAGGTTGCTGGATCGAATCCCCGAGCTGACAAGGTGAAAATCTGTCTTTCTGCCCCTGAGCAAGGCAGTTAACCCACTGTTCCCCGGGACCTCTGATTCAGGAGGGGTTGGGTTAAATGCGGGAGACACATTTCAGTTGAATACATTCAGTTGGACAAAAGACTAGGTATCCCCCTTTCCCTTACGCCTCCTCTCTCTCTCTATTTCATCCCTCTTCTCTCTAGAACATGTTCCTGGGCGAGGACATCCTTAAGCAGCTTCCCAGAGAGTCCACAGAGTTTGATGACCATCATGGACCGACTGAACAAGGACAACAACGCCCTGAGGGGAATCCACCACTCAGGTACACAATGGCAGGAACCCGGCAGGAACCCGGTATCCAAGATTTACTGCCCAAAACCACTCCCTTTTCCTAGTATAAATAACTGCGAGAAACCGGTAAATTATAATCAATTATTTATGTGAACAGCATGGCGTGAAATGGAACTGTTAAATTATATGCAATGTCTAAATCTGGCTTCTCTACGGCCTCTGCATGATGAATCAACGCTCAGGGTGTGGACAGACAGCCCATCTCAGTATGGAACTCAGTTCACAATGCGTGTAGACCTATCATCTCATCATGGGAACTTTTGTTCTTGTGACAGGTAGGCCTGCATTTGCTGCAACATAGTCTATGCTACAGTAATATAAAGAGTGAATGCACGTCTAATTTACCCATCTCCATCTGGCCTGTTTTTTCATTGTAAAGATGATTGTGTTCTTAATTGCAGCTGCAGAGTTTTAAAACAGACTATCACTCGAATATCTTTGCTTTAAATCATTACAGAGCGCGAGCACTCTCTCGCAGTCTTTCTCTCTCTCTCTCTCTCTCTCTCTCTCTCTCACAGTCTTTCTCTCTCTCTCTCCATAACCTCCATTCAAATTGCATCCAAAATAGATAACCCTGTTCTAGTTAACCCTGTTCTAGATAACCCTGTTCTAGGTAACCCTGTTCTAGGTAACCCTGTTCTAGATAACCCTGTTCTAGATTGATACTGTATAAAGCCCTATATATAGATGTCCTAGCCTACCTCTTTCAGGTAGTACATTTAATGCAGTATTAGCCTCATATTTAGCTAATTAATGATGGGTTATGCATAATAAGCTTCTAACATATAGCCTCTGTCACTTGCGCAATACGCTAGCACCTGTGTTCCGCTGGCCTCTCTCCTAAACAAACGCTCCTCAGTTCTTGGAGTTCCATGCAGGTAAAGCTAGACTAGAATAGCTTGCTGGACATATAACAATAGACTATTCAAAGAGGGATGCAAGCTATTGTTTGCTGAATGTTAAGTACAGCAGCCAATAGAACTCACAGGAAGTTTGAAAGAAGAGTGAACTCGCGACGGAGGTAGGCTTCGTGAAGAAAAGTGAAAGCCTCCTGCATCTAATTCTAGTTCTATGTTATTCAAGGATGTCATTAGAACGATGAAGATGAGGACAACAAAACTTATTTCACTGTTGAAAGAGAGGAAGGAATGAAGCAACAATAGAGAGAGAAAGAGGAGGTAGGTTAATAACATTAGGGGAAATATTATGAACGGTATATATGTGTCAGCCTACTAATTATACAAATACGTCCTATTACATCAAATTCGCTAGCCTATACTTGTAACTTTCTAGTCCCTATGTGCAGCACCAGAATCGCATGTTCGCTGTGATACCATACAGTACAGCAATACAGTTTGCACTCAAAAAGATTAGCCTACTGGAGCTAGTTTCATTTATTTACCCAAGAGAGCATATAGCTAGCTACATCTGTGGGCTTTTATGTTTATCTGTCGTGCGTAATGTGCAGTAGCCTATATCATATATGTATTGGATAATGGCACAATCATTTGGGCTCTTTTGGGCTTGGGCTCATTAAATGTCTTTGATGTAGGCCTCATAAAATGTATCCCATGTAACTTAATGATGGTGTTGGAATCATGCAAGGCCATGCAGTCGTGGGTGAACAGGGAATAAAGGAGGGGACTAAGCACACACCCTTGAGGGGCCCTGTGTTAAGGGTCAGCCTGGTGGATGTGTTGTTGCCTACCCTCACCACCAGGGGGTGGCCCGTCAGGATGTCCAGGATCTTAGTGATGAGCTTGGAGGGAACTCTGGTGTTGAACGCTGAGCTGTACTCGATGACCAACATTCCCAAATAGGTGTTCCTCTTGTCCAGGTGGGTGAGGGCAGTGTGGAGTGCAATAGAGATTGCGTCATCTGTGTATCTGTTTGGGCGGTATGTGAATTGGAGTGGGTCCAGGGTGTCTGGGATGATGGTGTTGATGTGAGCCATTACCAGACTTTCAAAGCATGTTATGGTTATAGATGTGAGTGCTACGGGGCGATAGTCATTTAAACAGGTTAACTTGGCTTTCTATGGCAGAGGGACATAGACACATGTAGGTATTACAGACTGCATCAGGGAGAGATTGAAAATGTCAGTGAAGACACTTGCCAGCTGGTCAGAGAATTTTCGAAGTACTCATCCTGGTAATCCATCTGGCTCCATGGCCTTGTGAATGTTAACGTGTTTAAAGGTCTTACTCACCAGCTACAGCGAGCGACATCACACAGTCGTCTGGAACAGCTGGTGTTCTCATGCATGGTTCAGTGTTGCTTGTCCAGAAGCAAGGCAAGGCATTTATCTTGTCTGGTAGGCTAGCATAACTGGGCAGTTTGCTGCTGGGTTTCCCTTTGTAATCTGTGATAGTATGAAAGCCCTGCCACATCCAACGAGAGTCAGAGCCAGCGTAATAGGATTTGTTTTTAGTCCTTTATTGACACTGCCTGTTTGATGTCACATCGGAGGTTGAAGTGGGATTTCTTATAAGCATCCAGGTTAGTGTCCCGCTCCTTGAAAGCAGCAGCTCTAGACTTTAGCTCAGTGTGGATGTTGCCTGTAATCCATGGCTTCTGGTTGGGATATGTACATACAGTGAGGGAAAAAAATATTTGATCCCCAGCTGATTTTGTATGTTTGCCCACTGACAAAGAAATGATCAGTCTATAATTTTAATGGTAGGTTTATTTGAACAGTGAGAGACAGAATAACAACAAAAAATCCAGAAAAACACAAAAATGTTATAAATTGATTTACATTTTAATGAGGGAAATAAGTAGTTGACCCCTCTGCAAAACATGACTTAGTACTTGCTGGCAAAACCCTTGTTGGCAATCCCAGATGTCAGTTTCTTGTCGTTGGCCACCAGGTTTGTACACATCTCAGGAGGGATTTTGTCCCACTCCTCTTTGCAGATCTTCTCCAAGTCATTAAGGTTTTGAGGCTGACGTTTGGCAACTCAAACCTTCAGCTCCCTCCACCTTAATGTGGACCTTAATGTGCTTCTTCTTGAACCACACCTTTGTTGCCTTGGCCGTGTGTTTTGTGTCATTGTCATGCTGGAATACCCATCCACGACCCATTTTCAATGCACTGGCTGAGGGAGGAGGTTTTAACCCAAGATTTGATGGTACTTGGCCCAGTCCATCGTCCCTTTGATGCGGTGAAGTTGTCCTGTCCCCTTAGCAGAAAAACACCCCCAAAGCATAATGTTTCCACCTCCATGTTTGACGGTAGGGATGGTGTTCTTGGTGTCATAGGCAGCATTCCTCCTCCTCCAAACACGGCGAGTTGAGTTGATGCCAAAGAGCTCCATTTTGGTCTCATCTGACCACACCACTTTCACCCAGTTGTCCTCTGAATCATTCAGATGTTCATTGGCAAACTTCAGACGGGCATGTATATGTGCTTTCTTGAGCAGGGGGACCTTGCGGGCGCTGCAGGATTTCAGTCCTTCACTGCGTAGTGTGTTGTTTTCCTGGTGACTATGGTCCCAGCTGCCTTGAGATCATTGACAAGACCCTCTCGTGTAGTTCTGGGTTGATTTCTCACCGTTCTCATGATCATTGCAACTCCACGAGGTGAGACCTTGCATGGAGCCCCAGGCCGAGGGAGATTGACAGTTCTTTTGTGTTTCTTCCATTTTTGAATAATCGCACCAACTGTTGTCACCTTCTCACCAAACTGCTTGGCGATGCTCTTGTAGCCCATTCCAGCCTTGTGTAGGTCTACAATCTTGTCCCTGACATCATTGGAGAGCTCTTTGGTCTTGGCCATGGTGGAGAGTTTGGAATCTGATTGATTGATTGCTTCTGTGGACAGGTGTCTTTTATACAGGTAACAAGCTGAGATTAGGAGCACTCCCTTTAAGAGTGTACTCCTAATCTCAGCTCGTTACCTGTATAAAATCCAGAAATCCTTCTGATTGAGAGGGGGTCAAATACTTATTTCCCTCATTAAAATGCTAATCAATTTATAACATTTTTGACATGCGTTTTTCTGGATTCTTTTGTTGTTATTCTGTCTCTTAATGTTCAAATAAACCTACCATTAAAATTATAGACGGATCATTTCTTTGTCCGTGGGCAAACGTACAAAATCAGCAGGGGATCAAATACTTTTTTCCCTCACTGTACGGTCACTGTGGGGAGGACATCGTCAATGCACTTATTAATGAAACCGGTGACTGATGTGGTAAACTACTACTAAGCGGTTTTTAAAATGTTCTACCCAGAGAAGACTTTGTCATTGTGCTAACGCTAGTTAGAATTGGCTTACCAAACTACATAAAAATGGTATTCACGAGTTCATCTGACTCTGGGCAAGTATAAAAAAATAAAAAATAAATCTGCTGTGTCTGGTGATATCTATGTTTATCTGATGTGTGTGTACGTGTGTGTGTGTTCATGCATGTGTGTGTCTAGGCCTGGGTGTGACTTGGAGAGGACCATGCACTGGACATTGAAGGACTCTCTGAAGAGCTGTTCCATGGCCCTGAAGAAGATGACTGGGAAGTGAGACAAATGGGTCAAAGACTGGACAGGTCAGTATTCTCTCTCTCTCTCTTTCTCTATGTATCTCTTATTCTCTTTCTCTATTGCTCTCTCGCTTTCTCTCACTCTCCCTGTCACACTCTCTCTGCTCTCATTCTTCTCTTCCATCCCTCACTGTGTATGTTTGTCCTTATTGAACACTCACTGTCTCTGTGTCTCTCATTGTCTCTCTGTGTGCCTTCTGTGTGATTCTGCAAAATTGAAGTCAAAAACAAATGTCCACCTAAAATGTAACTTCATTGCTGTACTCATCCTGTCCAGATGCTGATCAGTCAGATCCAGTGGATCGCTGACGTAACCACATCTCTCCTCACAGGTAAGGAAAGAGCCGACAAGTCTGTCCTTGAAGAACAGGTCAGAGAGTGCGAGAGAGTGCGAGAGAGAGAGAGAGAGAGAGAGAGAGAGAGAGAGAGAGAGAGAGAGAAAGGGCTGCACTCTGTTAACAATACATCATTATGAGTGGTGAAACTCTACTGCTCGAAGTAGTCTCCAAGAGTATGAGTGATGAGGAAGTGCAATAGAGTAGGTCCTGTCACCGTCCCTCACTGAGCATGAACCAGGCGTGCGCTCAGCAGGACGCAACGTTTTGTAACATTCAGGTAGAATTACACTATGTAGAACAAAAATGCCTCTCTGATATGTAGAAGGAGTCACTTCTGCTCTGTGCGTGGCATTTCTATCTGCAACGTTTGGCTTCTGAACGTGGCCCAGGGACCGTCTGCACAACAACACTAGCATCTGTCTGACTCTTTAACCTTTGACCCGTTGACCCTTTGACCCCTGCCCGTCAGGTTACCATGCTGCACCGTTACTATGACACCACCTGGGGGAACCTGTCCAAGATCCTGCAGTTAAAGATCGTGGCGCTGGAGGTGCACAACCATGACATCATCAACAAGCTGGCCAAGTCGGGCTGTAACCACGTCAACATCTTGGACTGGCTCTGCCAGCCCCACCTCTACTGGGAGAAGGTATGGAGAGGTGGATACAGCGAGGTGGATACAGAGAGGTGGATATGGAGAGGTGGATGAGAGGAGGTAGAGCCCCTCCTTTATAATAGAATCCCCTTTCAAGTTTCTAAAGACGGTTGATATCAGTGGAAGCCGTAGGAAGTGCAACTTTATCCATATCTCAATGTGCAAGCTTCGGTAGGCCAAGCTTTGAAAAACTACAAACCTCAGATGTCCCACTTCCTGGTTGGATTTTTCTCAGGTTTTTGCCTGCCATATGAGTTCTGTTATACTCACAGACATCATTCAAACAGTTTTAGAAACTTCAGAGTGTTGTCTATCCAATACTAATACTAATATGCACATATTAGCATCTGGGACAGAGTAGGAGGTAGTTCACTCTGGGCACGCTATTCATCCAAATGTGAAAATGCTGTCCCCTAACCCCAAAAAAGTTAACACAGTGTCCAAAGAAGGGCCAGAAGTATACAGAATGGCGTCGTCTGCGTAGAGGTGGATCAGAGAATCACCAGCAGCAAGAGCATCGTCATTGATGTATACAGAGAAAAGAGTCGGCCCGAGAAATGAACCCTGTGGCACCCCCATAGAGACTGTCAGAGGTCCAGACAACATGCCCTCCGATTTGACACACTGAACTCTGTCTGTGAAGTAGTTGGTGAACCAGGCGAGGCAGTCATTTGAGAAACCAAGGCTGTTGAGTCTGCTGATAAGAATGTGGTGATTGACAGAGTCAAATGCATTGTCCAGGTGGATGCATACGGATGCATACGGTCTTTTATCGATTATGATATCGCGGTTATGATATCGTTTAGGACCTTGAGCATGGCTGAGGTGCACCCATGACCAGCTCAGGAACCAGATTGCATAGCGGAGAAGGTATGCAAATGAATTACTTAAAAATCATACAATGTGATTTTCTGGATTTTTGTTTAAGATTCCGTCTCTCACAGTTGAAATGTACCTTTGATAAAAATAACAGACCTCTACATGCTTTGTAAGTAGGAAAACCTGCAAAATCGGCAGTGTATCAAAAACGTGTTCTCCCCACTGTATATGCTCTGGACTGGCTCAGGTGACGGAACGTAAAGAAACAGATACATTAGGATGGTTTCCCAGACACAGATGAAGTCTGGTGCTGGACTAAGAAGCATGTTCAATGGAGATTCACCATTTTTAGATACTTTTTAGTGCAGAATTAGGCTTAATATGTGTTGGGGAAAGCAGCCTGTATAGTACGTCTTAGGTATTGCATACCTGATGAAAGTCTTGATTAGGCAATGCAAATAAGTCCGTGTTAAACAGAAACACAATTTACAGGTCAGTTAAAATACAGTTATACAGAAGAGCACTGTTGAAAATAATGCTCAGCTGTAATAAAGTATCTATATGTTGTATCTCTTGACGGGTGCATGGGTCTGTTTTGATGAGTTTAACCGTATCAACATTGAGGTGTTGTCAGTGGTGGCTCAGCAGATCCTGTCCGCTCTGTCTGCTCTGTCTGCTGGAGTGACCAGCTTCATCTTTGAAGGACGAGAGATCCGCCTGGGCTGGTCCTGTGGCATCTCTTCATCGCAATGAACCCTGGCACAGTAACTTCACATATCTGTGCATAAATGGAACTATAACCTTGCACAAATCTCTCGTTGATTCATGTCATGATTTACTCTAGCTGATTTTGTGCTTGAGAGACAGACAGATAGACAGGGAGAGTGAAAGAGAGAGAGAGAGAGAGCGAAGGAGAAGGGGGAGACCCAGAGGGGAAGACAGACAGTAGGAGATATAGAGAGATAATGTGTTATTAAGTGTGTTTTCCAGGCTATGCATACCTGAAGTCCATGTTCAGGCCCATCTTCATAGTGATGCATGACCCCTGTTCGGAATGGGATTCAACAACTGCAAGGTAATAATATAAGGGTTAGGGAAAGGAGTTTTCCCTGAACAAGAACAACTCTGGGCTCTTCGGTAGCTCCTAACCTCATTTGAAGTATTTCTAGAATGTAGTGACCTTCCAGGTTAAAACTCTGGGCCTTAGGGTAGCTCCTGTTCTGACCTATGGAGTTTTTCCTGACCATAGGATGTGTAGAGTTTCCTGCTCAGTTCGAAAAATCCTGGAAACTGTGATACTACACGGTAGAACTGTTCCACTGTGGGGAAAAGCCTACTTGCCCTCTGTGCCTGTTCATACAATGAGTTACTATTCATATACTATATCAATTTTGTCAGTTTAATGATTAAACTGGAGCTAGGAATATTTTGAACACTGTTCACTCTCGATGCGTGGGGGGTTCTAAAGGATATCTGGTGGAGTTATCTCTGGCGCGTTAATGAAAGGGAGATGTTCCTTTAATGTTGTGAGAGCGAGGAGAGCGAAGCAATCAGCAGATGAGATTGAGTTCCCATGGCACTGATAGATAGATAGAAAGAGATGCACATAATCAAGACGAATCTGATGGATATGACATCCACCGTCCCCGTTAATGCTGCGTCTCACAAAGCTGACGTTACAGGATATGGATTTTACACGACATGATGATGACACACGCTAACAGGAAAAAAGTAAGAACGCGGACGCATGAACGCATATACTGTACGCACACACAGTAACGAACACGCACAAACAAATGAACAAACACGTGCACGCACACACACACACACACAAACACACACACTCACACACACTGCCTTCGCTCTGAGATGAGTGTCAGTGGGGTTTGGAGCAGAGCCAGGATGTTATGGGATTAGCTAGTGGGGCTCCATTTGGATGTGATGGAGGCATTGCATCATGACATATACACACATACTGCTGTAGGGGCCCAGAGCCGGAGCAGGATTAACGCTGACTCACAGGGGGGTGTGTGTGTGTGTGTGTGTGTTTTCTTGCTTCCGCAGCGTGTGTTTAACGAGATTCTAATTCACTTCTGCATCACTGCACCCTCCTACCTGAGCTACAACACTAACCTATGACGCATCCCTGAGGCTTCAATACCACACCAACACACACACACACACACACACACACACACACACACACACACACACACACACACTCCAAACTTTCACAAAACTTAACGATGACGCCCTTCGTTAACCTTCATCAAACTTCTCAGATACCCCCCCCCCTGCAACACTGTTTGGTGTGGTCTCCTGTGGGGAACAGTAATTAGCTGCCAGAGAGAGAATAAGGGGTGTTAACTGAACACCACAAATAACAGCAGATTAGCAAGAGGTGGGAGAGAGACCAGAACGCAACATGACCACCCTAGTCCTGGCACAGAGGGAGGGAGGAAGGGAGGGAGAGACAAAGAGGAAAGGAAAATGTGTAAAAATGGAGGGAGGGAGGAGAGGCAGATCGACAGAGAGAGACAGGGACTGGAGGAAGAGAGGGAGATGTAGTTCACGCTTGCTTTAAACCACTAACTCCCCAATGCCAACCCACCAATGCCAGCTGAACCCAGGCCCACATACATACGCCTCAGGTCCCCATGCTGCACTGCCACACGTGGCACACACACCCTCTCCCTGTCACACACACACACACACACTCCCTCTCTCCCTAACACACACACACACTCTCTTTCCCTGGCACACACGCACACTCTCTCTCTCCCTTCGTGTGTGTCAAAGGGATATTGTCCCAGTCTCTGTTGGGGTGCTGCCACCACCATCAGAGCCAGGCAGAAATAATCCTTATCTGCTGCCATGGGGCTTTTTGGCCTAGGTGTTTGGCCTACTTTGGTCTTCTTTGGCCTGGTTTGAGAGTGGAGAAGCTTATTCTGTATTCTGTGAGCTGGAACAGACAGGAGAGGGGATTCGCCTCCCGTGAGCCCATCGTCAGCTCTGGCTAGCATGGCAACACTGTGTGTGTATGTGTGTGTATGTGTGTGTGTGCGTGCGTGCGTGCGTGCTTGTGTGCGTGCTTGTGTGCATGAGTGGCTGTGTGTCACCGAAGTGCACGAAGGGAGTAGTGATGAGAACAAACTGACATGGTAACCCAGGAGCCCTCCATACTCTCACTCACACACACATGCTGACACACACAAACACACACACACTACGGTACACTGTCACTATCTAACTCATACACTTACTCAAATACACACACAAACCCACTGACAACCCAGCAAACCGGGAACAGTCCCAGAACATAAGCTAAGGTTCCCACTAAGTTATAGTTAGGGTTTTATCAAACATTAGGATGACATCCCAAAAACACTCAAAAAAATGTTATTGATAGCATTAGACTTTTAATCTGAGGGTCCAGGGTTCCTGTTCAGGCGATACCATTTCCTCCCGAGTGGCGCAGCGGTTTAAGGCACTGCATCTCGGTACTAGAGGTGTCACTACAGACAGCCTGGTTCGAATCCAGGCTGTATCACAACTGGCCGTGATTGGGAGTCCCATAGGGCGGTGCACAATTGGCCCAGCATCGTCTGGGTTTGGCCGGTGTAGGCCTCCATTGTAAATAAGAATTTGTGCATAATTTGTGACTTGCCTAGTTAAATAAAGGTTAAGTAAATATATCTATATAATTTTGTCTATGTTTAAAATGAAATATCATTGGAATGCTCTTCTAACCTCCACTTCAATGTTATTCACAACATCTCCAACAACCACCACAGAACATTTCCCAACCTTCTCATTAGGTTTCCACTTAATGTAATTACACAATGTACCAGTAATGTTTTACCAGCAATACCAAATTGGTTCTGTGAAAGTTCCCAGAACGTTTGTTGGGTGGTGGCAAATGTTCTCCAAACTGTCCAGTCGTACTGATGATTATAGAATGTTTGTATAAACATTCCTGGAACACATTTAAACATGCAAAAAGACATTCACCTGTTGTTACAAGAACCCAGAACACATTTAGTCTGTTCTTCACAGTTCCCCAGAATGTTTCTTTAGGTTGTGGGAACATTGTGGGGATATGAATAGATATGTTCCCATAACACTAAAACTGTCCTGTTTTTCCTTTCATATTGCAAGCATGTTGACAGAACAGCCTTTCTGAGTTCTTTAACAGTTCCCAGAACCTTTCATTAGGTTGTGGGAACAGTTTGGGTACATTACAAGAGATAGCTTACCAAAACAGAAAATATGCTCAGTTGTGATGACATTCATACTGTCACGGCTGGCTAGGTGTGTAGCGAGGAATCAGGCGCAGAGAGCAGAGAGGTCCAGGGTGAAAAAAAGGCACCAAAATGAAATAACCAACACGCAGGGCGCAAACACTCGTGACACATACAATGTTTATATTAGGTTGCACAGGATGTTCATATAATGTTGTAAGAATGTTGACAGAACACTTGGTCTAAGTTCTTTAAAGGTTCCCAGAACTTTTAATTAAGTTATGGGAGTCGTCTTGGATGTTGAATGAATGAAATGAAAGATTTTGAGAACTTTTAAAGAACAGATTAAATGTGTTCCAGGAATGTTCTTGCAACATCAGGTGAATGTTTTTTTGCACCCTAAAAGAAACATTGTAGAAACATCCTCACAACTGGACAGTTATTGTGTTTTGGTAACATCATTCGTGAGGTCCCCACAATGTTCTCACAAGGCTGTTCACACAACCTAATTAAACATTCTGGGATCCTTTAAATAACAGATTAAATGTGTTCTTGGAACATTCTTGCAACATCAGGGGAATGTTTTATACAAACATTCTATAATCGCCAGCACGACTGCACTGTTTTTGTGTTATGAGAACATTTGCCGTGACCTAACGAATGTTCTGGGAACTTTCACAGAACTAATATTGGTTTGCTGGGAATACCCTTCTCATGCATACTCACATGCTACCTGTCTGACACACACACACACAGATGGCGAGCGCTGCTTGCTGTCCTAGGAGCTGCCCCAGGTCTGTCTGTGGCCGTGGGGGGCAGAGAGAGCACAGACTCCCCTGCTGAGAAAGGGTGGAGGTGCGGAAGGGTGGAGATTTTGAGGAGAGAATGGTTGGAAAGGTGGAGGGAGTGAGGGGGAGAGAGAAGGAAGGGTGACCCTGTGACGGACCCTCCACACACATACATACACATACATACACACAGACACAAGCACGCACAAACACACACAAACACACACACAAACACACACAGTATGTGTGTGAAGAGGGTCAAGCTGTCTGCTGTAGGGCTGGGCAGCCACTGCGCGTATTAGCTAGCTAGCCTGTCTGTCTCTCTGTAGAGCTGGGATGCTAGCTAACAGGCAGATAGATATGTGTATATGACACGGTTCACATGACCAGGTTATGTTATGATACAACACCACAAGCTTGGTGCCTTTCTATATGAGAGACCTGACCATCAATGGAGCCTGTAGGGGCCATGGAGTAGAGGTGGATGGGTGTGGGAATGACAGCTCTCTTTCTCTCTGCCACCCCCTCCATCTCCCCTCTCCTTCTCTACCTTTTCCTCTTTCACCCCCCTTCACTCTTTCTCTTTACCCCTCCCCCTCTCTCTCTCGCTCTCTCTCTCTCTTTTATTATGGCAATGGGACACTCAGTGTTCTAGGTGAATGGATTAAGGCGGAGTCAGGCGCAGGACACAGGTATGAGTAAAGGCACGATATTTACTCAAATTCAACAATAATCCAACAAGGATAAACATAAACAATCCAGAACACGTACACGGAGCCACTTGACAAAAACAATCACGCACAACACAAAAGGGGAAGCCAGAGGGTTAAATAAGGAAGACTGATTATGGAATAGAAACCAGGTGAGTACAATGAAGACAAAACGAAACGAAAATGAAACATGGATCGGTGGTGACTAGAAAGCTGGTGACGTCGACCGCCGAACGCCACCTGAACAAGGAAACACAAATCTTGCTGCTGTAAATACACACTGCTGTATTTCTCATAACAGATATGGGAGTTTATCAATGTTGGATTTGTTTTCAACTTTGTGGGTCTGTGTGATTTGTGGGAAATATGTGTATCTAATATGGTCCTACATTTGGCAGGAGGTTAGGAAGTGCAGCTCGGTTTCCACCTCGTTTTGTGGGTAGTGGGCATGTGGCCTATCAACTCTCTCGAGATGACAGGCCTCTCTCAATGGCAAGGCTATGCTATGTCTGTACATAGTCAAGGATGTTCTTAATGTAGGGTCAGTCACTGTGGTCAGGCTTTGTCCTGAGGCTCTGTGGGGTCTGTGTGTTGCTGAACAGAGCCCCAGAACCAGCTGGCTCTAGGTTCATCTCTCTCTCTCTCTCTCTCTCTCTCTCTCTCTCTCTCTCTCTCTCTCTTTCTTTCTTTCTTTCTTTCTTTCTTTCTCTCTCTCTCTATCTCACTCACTCTCTCTCCCTTTCACCTCTCTCTCTCCCTTCCACCTCTCTCTCTCTCTCTCCCTCCTCTTTCTCCAGCTCCTGGCCAAGACGGAGTTCACCCTGTACTCTCTGGTGGTGCAGCAGCTGTCAAAACAGGACCACTCTGACTACGCTGGCAAGAACAGACTAGTCTGCACAAGGTGGGTGATGAAGAGCTAACCCAGCAGTAATGTACAACACATCTATCGGCCCACACACTGACCAGGGTTTTACATTTGACTTCAATTCATAGACAGAGAAGGAGATACATTCAGAGAGAGAGAAACAGAGGCATTGTCAGTTAGACAGACAGACAGACAGACAGACAGACAGACAGACAGACAGACAGACAGACAGACAGACAGACAGACAGACAGACAGACAGACAGACAGACAGACAGACAGACAGACAGACAGACAGACAGACAGACAGACAGACAGACAGACAGACAGACAGACAGACAGACAGACAGAGACATCAAAGAGAAAGAAAGATTTCATTTTGAAATTCCCCCTTTGAATAAATTGGCCAATGGCACTTTCCAATTCCTGGAATTTCAATGAATGTCCTGAATAGACTGTTTTGACCTGTGATTGACCTCAAACATGTCAGACTCCAGGAATGTTTTTCTGCCCCTGTCTCATTGTAATATAACTTCCTCTAGGCACAATGTGTTGAAAGGCCTTCCTCCCTACATGTACCTGTTTGTGTGTGAGTGTGTGGGAGAGTGTGTGTGTGTGTGTGTGTGTGTGTGTGTGTGTGTGTGTGTGTGTGTGTGTGTGTGTGTGTGTGTGTGTGTGTGTGTGTGTGTGGGAGAGTGTGGGAGTGTGTGGGAGAGTGTGTGACTGTGTGACTGTGCTCTGAGTGTGGGAGCAGGGAGCTGCAGAGAGACACAGAATGCAGATGAGAGTTTGACACCCCATAGGGAACCTGGCACTGTCATAAAATATGCATCAGAGGACAGAAACATGAAAAGGATTAATATTTTACCTGATAGCGAGCTTCAGTAGTACTTCTGTACTTCGGTATAAATTCACAGTTCCACATATTTGTTGAGTTTCCCAGCTACAACTTCATTTCTATGTGAAAGGTAAATCTGTAATGGTTGAAAAATAAACATTGTGTACAGTTGATACATTTTACTCACAGTTGCATTTAAACTGTAAACTGTACCTAGCTGTGGTTCGAGACAGGATATGACGTCACACACATTGTGTGACTTACAGTTGACCTAGCTGACGTTCAGTTGCATTTAAACTCATGTTAGACACATTAAACTGTACAGTACCTCGCTGTGGCTCAAACAGGATGTGACGCCATGCCCCTGACCTCTGACCCCAGACCAGATCCTGCTGATGTCAATGAAGGACATGAACAACACCAAGGTGTCCTCTGTCGACCTGTCGCTGTTCAACAACATCATCCAGGACCTCATCCTCGCGATGGAGACCCCAACCATCGACTACAGAAAGGTACCAAAAACAACTCTCCACAAATTGTCGCAAACTAGATAAGGAAAGGGACAAACAGACAGAAGGTCTGAAACACTAAACACTCTGGAGCATTAGAGAAACACAAAGTGGCCTCCTAGTTCCACATTCCAGTTGAGCTGAAAATGACTCGTCAATGCAGCCTGTCTAAGCAGATGGGCGTAATCCATTAACTATAGGACAAGGGACAGAGGGAGCCTCACAGTTTAACTAATGAGTCTCCCAGTCCCTAAAACTGCTCAACGCTTCAGGCTTCAGTCAACGGACACTCAATGTGCCTTTGTCTGGGTGATGGTGGGACATACACAGGCAGACATACACACACACGCACACGCAGATATACACACACACACCAGTGTTTGTTCTGATGAACCAATGTTGGGACTGAGAAGCTGCAGAGGCAGAATGGGGGGAAAAAAACTTCTGGAGAAAGGACTGTAGCGATCAATCCATCCTCACTCTCTCTCTCTCTCTCTCTCTTTCTACACATGACTGCCATCTCTAAAATGTGCCATCTGCTTTTCACACTAGCGAGACGTGAGCCAAGATGAAAAATGCTGCATCACATCTGCATACATAATTCAGTGTGTTGAGCTGCTCTACTCTGCATCGGCTCTGCATGTAGTAGAGAGAGAGAGAGAGGAGAGAGGGAACGAGAGAGAGAGAGGGGAGAGAGAGGAGGGAGGGGAAGAGAGAGAGAAAGAGGGGAGAGGAAGAGGGGAGAGAGAGGGGTGAGAGAGAGAGGGGAGAGAGATAGGAGGCTATTTATTCATCTAGCTGTTGATTTGGTGTGCTTATAAACACTCTCAACCAGTCCCGCTGGTACAGGTGCAGAAAGAGGAACAGGGACATAGAGACAGTATCTGTAGCGGTTCTTAAGCACACTATGCTACATCATAACTACAGTAAATGCTAGTGCTAGTCAGCATAGGTCAACTGTGTAATTCAGAGGCCCCTGACTGCTGTATAACCAGATGCCCCCACGGGTGACCTGGTACTCACCTCAGCAAGTTGTCTTTAATACTGCTTCACTCACTTCGTCCTTCTGTCTCGGCTTCACTCTATCTCGCCATCCTTCCGTCTCCTCCCCCTCTTCCCCCAGCTGATAGAGCCGATCGAGGCGGAGCTGCGTCAGGCACGTCACCCTGATTAAGGTCATCCAGCTGTACGAGACCAAGAACTGAGACGCCACAGTGGTTGTGGGTAAGACGGGCAGTGGCAAGACGGTCACCTGGGGGAGCCTGCAGAGCACCTCAAGGGAGAGCCCGGCGGGCTGGCTGACTGATTTTCGACTTCTCTGGCCCTCCATCCGTAGGACCATAACGTAAAGAATTATCTCCCTCTCCGTCAAACCATTCCCAATCTTGTGTTTCTATCTCACAACAAGCGTCTCTCCCAGAGGAGCCCTTCCAACAAATGATCCATTCTAAAACACATTATTAGTATTTTCTGTTGTAGAATATCTATCACCTATCCCACCGCCCGTTAACATCATCTACATCTCCTACATCTCCTCCCCCTCTCACCACCTCCCTCCATCCCCACGTCTCATTGGTGTATTATAAACGGGGTAGTTCGAGCCCTGAATGCTGATTGGCTGACAGCCGTGGTATATGAGACTGTATGCCACGGGTATGACAAAACATATATTTTTACTGCTCTAATTACATTGGTAACCAGTTTATAATAGCAATAAGGCACCTTGTGGGTTTGTGTTATATGGCCAATATGCCACAGCTAAGGGCTGTATCCAGGCACTCCGCGTTGCGTCGTGCGTAAGAACAGCATGTAGCCGTGGTATATTGGCCATATACCACACCCCTTCGGGCCTTATTTATTAATTAGCCCATCCTCTACTAGGCTTTAGGCCCCTCTCTCTCTTCCCTCAGCCTGGCTTCCCATGGGTCCCCTGCGTTCCCAGACGGCCCTAGTCTGTCTAATTGAGTGTATCTCATGATCTTCAGAGGGGCTTTTGGTAGAAAATAATAATAATAATTATTAAGAGCATTCTGAGAGAGAGGGAGTTAGAGATGGAGTAGGAGGAGAGGCAGACTGGTGGGTATATGTATTAAACAGAATGAATGGGCTGAGTGGAGAGACGGATTAAGTCACCAAACCGAATCATCTCTCTGAGAGGGGAGGGGAAAAAATGGAGAGGGGAGGTAATGGGAGGAAGAGAGGAGAGATAAGGCAATCCTCCTCCTCTTCCTTTTCCTCCTCCTCTTCTTCCTCCTCCTCCTCATCAGCTTCTCACAGGCAGCTGGGCTTTAGTGGCATACAGACAACTGCTCTCTCTTTCTCTCTCTCTCCTCTCTCTCTCTTTCTCCCTCTCCTCTCTCTCTCTCTCTCCTCTCTCTCTGTCTCTCTCTCGCTCCCTCTCCCTCTGTCTCCCCCATTCTCTCTCTCTCTCTCTCTCTCTCTCTGTCCCTGTCCCTGTCTGTCTCATTAGTACGACAGTAGCATGCATTTAGCTGGTGTCATTACAGCACTCTGTTTTGTCCTGAGCTCAGAGACAATCCAGTCACACAAAGATGCACTTCACTGCAGAAGAGTACCCTCACCACCCATATTAAAGAAAACACACACACACACACACACACACACACACACACACACACACACACACACACACACACTGTTGTTGACTAACGGTTGGCTGGGAAACGCACACAGGGGCGTCTCGAAGCTCGGCGGAGGAAGAGGCGGGGAGTTAGTTCACAGCCGGCGTTAATTGCCACAGCTTACCGTGGGCTTTCTAGTGACAATATGTTTTCTAGCGGTGCATTTAAGTGATCTAGCACTGCTGTTTGATGCTGCCCCAGTTGGCTTGGTGCTGGAGCTGCCTGGTGTTGCTCTCTGAAGCTCTCTGCCTCTCTCTCTACCTGTTTGTTTCAGGCTGTTTTCCCTGCCATGCCTCTCTCTCTCTCTCCCCCCTCCCTCCTCCCCTCCTCACGTGGCTCCTCCAGATGTGGTTAAAAATAGGCAGGAGGTAGGAGTGTGTGTGTTGTGTTTCCAAGTTTCCTTTTCTTATGATGTTCCTGGCGTCTTTTATATATTTTTTTATTTGTGTGTCTCAGGATGTGTGCTTGTAAATGTACTTTTACTGTTGTTCATTTTATTTCATGTTTTTAGTTGCTTGACCTTCAACCCCCCTCTCACCTTACCTTACCATCAAACTTGTTCTCCTTGTCCTCCTTTCACATATCCTCATCACTCCATCTCTAACCCATTCTCTCTCCTCTTCCTATCCTCCATTCTCAGACCATATTCTAGCCCTTTCCCTATCGTTGTATTTGTATATCCATCATTCATTCCTCTTCCCAGTGTGTCTGTGTCAGTGGTATTACTGTGTGGATCTTTCTGTGGTTGCTGTAATTCTGTGTGCTTTTAGGATTCTTCTTCACTGCTCTCTATGTGACTCAACCCCATGTGTCTCTCCTTCTCTTTCTTTCTTTCTTTCTCTCTCGCTCTCTATCTCTCTTTCTCTAACTATCATTCACTCTCACTCCCTCTCTCCCCTGGCATCTGCCTTCCTTCCTTCTTTTAATTTCTGACTCAACACCTTGCTCTTTGCAGATCTATTTCGGGTCTCTATGTGTTTCTCACCATGCCAGTATCACCTCCCCCTGTTTCTCATTATCTCCCTCTCTCTGTCTCTCTCTCTCTTTGTCTCTCTGTCTCTCTATCTCCCTCTCTCTCCCATCTCCTTGCGTATATTCCCTACCCTCTCCTAAGCACAGTCAATACCAATACCTTCTCCTTTTAATCCCACTATCCCACAATACCAACATATTCCTTCTCTTTTCTTTCTGTCCATGTCTTTTTCTCTCTTGTCATTCTATAATCCTCTCTCTCTGTCCACTTTTAGTGAAAACCTAAAATGGCAACCTTTCCCCCTTAAATAGTGTTCTCGGGAGGGCACTATATAGAGAATAGGGTGACACACAATACTTATTTACGCTGTCACGGATTGACCTCTTCACCCTTGACGTTCAACCACTGCTTTTAACCAGGGCAAGGTGACCAGAAACATGACCGAATACAAACAGTGTAGCTATTCCCTCCGCAAGGCAATCAAACAAGCTAAGCGTGTCACGCCTTGGTCTTAGTATTTTGTGTTTTCTTTAATTATTTGGTCAGGCCAGGGTGTGACATGGGTTATTGTGGTGTGTTTTTGTCTTAGGGGTTTTGTGGGGTGTCTACGTAGTCTATGGCTGCCTGAGGCGGTTCTCAATCAGAGTCAGGTGATTATCGTTGTCTCTGATTGGGAGCCATATTTAGACAGCCATATTCTGTGAGTGTTTTCGTGGGTGATTGTTCCTGTCTTAGTGTTTTGTATTTCACCAGATAGGCTGTTTCGGTTTTCATTATTTCATTTCGTTAGTTTTGTAGTTTCTGTATGTATAGGTTTTCCTTCATTAAAAATATATCATGAATCATCATCACGCTGCATTTTGGTCCGATCCTTGTTCTACCTCTTCATCAGAGGAGGAGATAGAAGAGAGCCGTTACAGAATCACCCACCACACCCGGACCAAGTGGCGTGGTAACAGGCAACAGTGGCAGCAGGAGCAGCGCGACAAGAATTTCTGGACTTGGGAGGAAATCCTCGACGGGAGAGGACCCTGGGCTAAACCAGGGGAGTGTAGCCGCACCAAGGTGCAGCGAGACAGGGACTGGACATGGGAAGACAAACTGGACGGTGAAGGACCCTGGGATAAGCCTGGAGAATATCGCCGCCCCAAAGAAGAACTGGAGGCGGCGAGAGCCGAGAGGCGCTGGTATGAGGAGAAGCAACAGCAGCAGCAGGAGCAACAATATCGGGACTACACTACTTGGGAGGAAATAGACAGGTGGGCTGTCGACCCAGAGAAAGTGCCGGAGCCCGCCTGGGATTCGCTGGAGCAGTGCGAAGCAGGCTATAAGAGAATGGAGTTGAAGAGAAAAGCACGGCGGCGCAGAGGGAAACCCGAAAGTCAGCCCCAAAAATGTATTGGGGGGGGGGCTCAGGGAGAGAGTGGCAGAGTCAGGAGTCAGACCTGAGCCAACTCTCCCTGTTTATCGTGAGGAGCCAAGGAGGAGACCAGAACCAGAGCCGGTGTTAGAGGTGAGCGAAGCAGAGACTGTGAAGGAGTTAATGGGGAAATTGGAGGAGAGAGTAATGAGGGAGTTGCTAGTTTGGTGCTTTAGGTACGATATCCGTCCGACGGAGCGAGTCGGGGATTTGATGGCACCTGGGTCAGCGCTCCATACTCGTCCTGAGGTGCGTGTTAGTCGGCTGGTGAAAATTGTGCCAGCCTCACGCACTAGGCCTCCTGTGTACCTACCTAGCCTTGCACGTCCTGTGCCAGCCCTGCTCTCAGGCTCTCCAGTACACCTTCACGGTCTAGCCCATCCTGTGCCACCTCCACACTCCAGCCCTCCGGTAGCAGCTCCCCGCACCAGGCTTCCTGTGCGTGTTCTCGGTTCAGTACCACCAGTACCAGCACCACGTATCAGGCCTACAGTGCGCCTCGCCTCTCCAGCGCCGCCGGAGCCTCTCTCCTCTCCTGCGCTGCCGGAATCTCCCGTCTGTTCAGCGCAGCCAGAGTTTTTCTCCTCCCCTGCGCTGCCGGAGTCTCCCGTCTGTTCAGCGCTGCCAGAGCCTTTCTCCTCTACAGTGCTGCTGGAGTCTCCCGCCTGTTTAGCGCAGCCAGAGCCTTCCTTCTCTCCAGCGCTGCCGGAGTCTCCTGCCTGTTCAGCGCAGCCTGAGCTGCCAGTCTGCATGGAGCAGCCTGAGCTGTCAGTCTGCATGGAGCAGCCAGAGCTGCCAGTCTGCATGGAGCAGCCAGAGATGCCAGTCTGCATGGAGCAGCCAGAGCTGCCAGGTTGCATGGAGCAGCCAGAGCTGCCAGTCTGCATAGAGCTGCCAGTCTGCATAGAGCAGCCAGAGATGCCAGTCTGCATGGAGCTGCCAGTCTGCATAGTGCAGTCAGAGCTGCCAGTCTGCATGGAGCTGCCAGTCTGCATAGAGCAGCCAGAGCTGTCAGTCTGCATAGAGCAGCCAGAGATGCCAGTCTGCATGGAGCAGCCAGAGCTGCCAGTCTGCATGGGGCAGCCAGAGCTGCCAGTCTGCATGGAGCAGCCAGAGCTGCCAGTCTGCATGGAGCAGCCAGAGCAGCTAGATCCGCCAGTCAGCCAGACTCTTCCAGATCTGCCAGTCAACCAGACTCTTCCAGATCTGCCAGTCAACCAGACTCTTCCAGATCTGCCAGTCAACCAGACTCTTCCAGATCTGCCAGTCAACCAGACTCTTCCAGATCCGCCAGCCAGCCAGGATCTGCCAAAGCCAACTACCTGCCTGAGCTTCCTCTCAGTGCTGAGCTTCCTCTCAGTGCTGGGCTTCCCCTCAGTGCTGGGCTTCCCCTCAGTGCTGGGCTTCCCCTCAGTGCTGAGCTGCCCCTCAGTCCCGAGCTTCCCCTCAGTCCCGAGCTTCCCTTCAGTCCCGAGCTACCCCTCAGTCCCGAGCTGCCTCAGTCCCGAGCTGCCCCTCAGTCCCAAGCTGCCCCTCAGTCACGAGCTGCCCCTCAGTCCAGTGGGGTTCTGGGTGAGGACTATTAGGCCATGGTCGGCGGCGAGGGTGGATTATCCCAGGACGCGAGGGGGAGGAACTATGACATTTATGGAGTGGGGTCCAAGTCCCGAGCCGGAGCCGCCACCATGGACAGACGCCCACCTGGACCCTCCCTATGGTTTTGAGGTGCGTCCGGGAGTCCGCACCTTAGGGGGGAGGTTCTGTCATGCCTTGGTCTTAGTATTTTGTGTTTTCTTAAATTATTTGGTCAGGCCAGGGTGTGACATGGGTTATTGTGGTGTGTTTTTGTCTTAGGGGTTTTGTGGGGTGTCTACGTAGTCTATGGCTGCCTGAGGCGGTTCTCAATCAGAGTCAGGTGATTATCGTTGTCTCTGATTGGGAGCCATATTTAGGCAGCCATATTCTGTGAGTGTTTTCGTGGGTGATTGTTCCTGTCTTAGTGTTATGTATTTCACCAGATAGGCTGTTTCGGTTTTCATTATTTCATTTCGTTAGTTTTGTAGTTTCTGTATGTATAGGTTTTCCTTCATTAAAATATATCATGAATCATCATCACGCTGCATTTTGGTCCGATCCTTGTTCTACCTCTTCGTCAGAGGAGGAGATAGAAGAGAGCCGTTACAAAGCGTCAGTATAGAGACAAAGTAGAGTTGCAATTCAATGGCTCAGACACAAGAGGTACGTGGCAGGGTCTACAGTCAATCACGGATTACAAAAAGAAAACCAGCCCCGTCGCGGACCAGGATGTCTTGCTCCCAGACAGTCTAAATAACTTCTTTGCTCGCTTTGAGGACAATACAGTGCCACTGACACGGACTCTCCTTCACTGCAGCCGACGTGAGTAAAACATTTAAACGTGTTAACCTTCGCAAGGCTGCAGGCCCAGATGGCATTCCCAGCCGCGTCCATAGAGCATGTGCAGACCAGCTGGCTGGTGTGTTTACGGACATATTCAATCTCTCCCTATCCCAGTCTGCTGTTCCCACATGCTTCAAGAGGGCCACCATTGTTCCTGAAAAGCACATTTTTTGTCCATTAAAATAACATCAAATTGATCAGAAATAGAGTGCAGACATTGTTAATGTTGTAAATGTATTTTATTTAACCAGGTAGGCTAGTTGAGAACAAGTTCTCATTTACAACTGCGACCTGGCCATGTCACGACTTCCACCGGGCGGTGCTCGGCGGTCATCGTCGCTGGCCTACTGGCTACCACCGATCCATTTTTCCTTTTTCGTTTGTGTCTGTCTGTATTGTTTACACCTGTGTCCTATTAGTTTATTTCGGTGGGTTTATTTACCTCCGCTGCCTGCTAGTCTTTGTGTGGGATTGTTTTGCTGTGGTTACTTTGTTAGGGGTGCGTGTCTGCACCACGGGGTTTTCTTTCACACGGCAGTTGTACCGTTTTTGGTTTGTGTAGAGGTTTCTCCTCTGTGTGCGAATTTTATTTCCCTGTGTGTGGCGACCTCATTTTGGGCGTATTCCCCACCATGTTGTTGTTGAGTTGGGACTTCTAAATAAACTAGTGTGCCACGGGGACTTCCTTGCTCTCCTGCTCCTGATTCCTGCACCTCCCTCCTTCAAGGAGGCTCATAATAGAATCCTGCACCACTTATGGAATCAGCAGGAGCTGACATGCTCTCCCCTTCCATGGAGGAGCGCGTGCAACACCACACCACCGTTCTCCATCGTCTCGGGACCGCCATGGATCAAGTGATGGCAACGATGGAGAGATGGGAGAGGGGTGGCCTGCCTACCCCTCCACCAGCCACACTCCAAACAGCACCACCACCTTCTCCGGCATTATCCGGCCCCAGTGGTATTCGACTCGCACTCCCGAGGGAGTACGATGGGACAGCTGCCGGGTGCAAAGGTTTCCTGCTCCAGCCGGAGCCTTACCTGGCAACCATGCACCCGGCTCCTTCAGGAGGTGAGAGCGTGAAGGTCCTCGTCTCCTGCCTGTCAGGCAAAGCTCTGGAGCGGGCCAACGTGGTCTGGGTTGGACCAGACTAGGCGAGGGACCACTACCCAGAGTTCACCCGCCGCTTCCGGGCCGCGTTCAACCATCCCCCTGAGCGTCGAGCGGCGGGTGAGTGTCTGTTCCATCTACGGCAGGAGACGAGGAGCGCACAAGACTACACTCTGGAGTTCAGGACCTTGGCCGCCGGAGCAGGGTAGAACTACAGGGCCCTGATTGACCACTATAGGTGCAGCTTACGTGAGGACATTCGCAGGGAGCTACCATGCAGAGACGCTACCCTCACCCTGGACCAGCTAGTGGACATGTCCATCAGGCTGGACAACTTGCTGGCTACGCGCGGGCGTCTGGATCGGGTCCTGTTGGTTCTACCCCTCAGCGCCTCCGCTCCAACCCCCATGGAGTAAGGGGGTGCTGCTGCGAGGACGATCGGAGGAGGAGCCTCCTCCTGCACTGGGTGTGGTCGGAGAGGGTACACTGCCGACAGGTGCTGGAGTAGCTCGTCTGGGAGTCAAGACAGCAGGCCGAGTACTGTTCGGACACCCCAGGTGAGTCAGCACCAGGCTCACCCAGAACCCCCTGTTGGTCATATGTATGTGTTAATTTCTTTCCCTGAGTTTCCCCCCCATTCCCAGCATAAGGAGCTAGTAGATTCAGGCACAGCAGGGATTTTATGGACCACGGTTTCACGCATAGGTTAGGGATTCCCCAGGTTCAGATGGACAAACCATTCCATGAGCACTCCCTAGATAGTCGACCATTAGGGTCAGGGGTAGTCAGGGAGGCCACGACTCCACTGGACATGGTTACGCAGGGGGGTCATGAGGAGAGAATTATTTTCTTCCTCATAGATTCTCATGCATTTCCGGTGGTGCTGGGGATTCCCTGGTTGGCCTTTCACAACCCCACTATTTCGTGGCAACAGAGGGCTCTAAAGGGGTGGTCAGAGGAGTGCTCAGGTAGGTGTGTTGGGAGTTTCCATCGGTGCAACGATGGTGGAGTGTCCAGACCAAATCTCCATTGTGCGCATTCCCCCCGAATATGCCGATTTCGCTATCGCCTTCTGTAAAAAGAGGGCAACCCAATTACCACCCCATCAATGAGGGGATTGTGCGATAAACCTCCAGGTAAACGCCGCACTTCCCAGGAGTCATGTGTATCTCCTGTCACAGGAGGAGACGGTGGCTATGGAAACATATACAGTTACCCGCTACCTCTCATCGCTACGGCGACTGAGTCATTTCACGGAGCACGCTTCTTCACTAAACTGGATCTCAGGAGCGCGTATAACTTGGTGCGTATCCGGGGAGGGAGATGAGTGGAAGACAGCATTTAGTACCACATCCAGCCATTATGAGTACCTCATCATGCCGTATGGGTTGAAGAATGCCCCAGCAGTCTTCCAATTTTTTGTAGACGAGATTCTCAGGGACCTGCACGGGCAGGGTGTGGTGGCGTATATCGACGACATTCTGATATTTTCCACCACACGCGCCGCGCATGTATCTCTGGTGTGCAGAGTACTTGGGCGACTGTTGGAGCATGACCTATACGTCAAGGCTGAGAAATTAGTGTTCTCCCAACAGCCCGTCTCCTTCCTGGGTTAACGCATTTCCACATCAGGGTTGGTGATGGAGTGTGACCACATTGCAGCCCTGCGTAATTGGCTGACTTCCACCACGGTAAAGGAGGTGCAGCGGTTTTTAGGGTTTGCCAATTACTACCGGAGGGGCTCAACACCCTTTCCTAATCTGGACTGACCACCGTAATCTGGAGTACATCCGGGCGGCGAGGAGGCTGAACCCTCGCCAGGCAAGGTGGGCCATGTTTTTCACCAGATTCAGATTTACGATATCGTATAGACCAGGTTCCCAGAAAGCTAAGGCAGACGCACTGTCCCGTCTGTATGATACAGAGGAGCGGTCCATCGATCCCACCCCCATACTTCCGGCCTCTTGTCTGGTGGCGCCGGTGGTGTGGGAGGTGGACGCGGACATCGAGCGGGCATCTTGGTCAGAGCCTACTCCACCTCAGTGTCCAGCTGGACCGAGGTACATCCCGCTTAGTGTCCTTGATAGATTGATTCGGTCTGGAGTCCGCGACAACGATCTACGAT
This sequence comes from Oncorhynchus tshawytscha, assembly GCF_018296145.1. Classification (NCBI taxonomy): domain Eukaryota; kingdom Metazoa; phylum Chordata; class Actinopteri; order Salmoniformes; family Salmonidae; genus Oncorhynchus; species Oncorhynchus tshawytscha. The sequence goes on along the minus strand of NC_056440.1, from coordinate 49,813,416 downwards.
CTGGAGTCCCCGGCGACGATCCCCGCACCAGAGGCGCCACTGAAGTGGGGGGAGCCTCAAGCGGAGCGGGGTCTGCGTCTCGCACCAATTGTGCACCAATTGTCCCATCCAGTGAGCTGAGATAAGGCGGGGATGTACCTAACAGAGACTTATAGATGACCTGGAACCAGTGGGTTTGCTGGCGAATATGAAGCGAGGGCCAGCCAAAGAGAGCATACAGGTCACAGGGGTGGGTAGTATATGGGGCTTTGGTGACAAAACGGATGGCACTGTGATAGACTGCATCCAATTTGCTGAGTAGAGTGTTGGAGGCTATTTTGTAAGTGATATCGCCGTAGTAAAGGATCGGTAGGATAGTCAGTTTTATGAGGGTATGTTTGGCAGCATGAGTGAAGAAAGCTTTGTTCCGAAATAGGAAGCTGATTCTAGATTTAATTTTGGATTAGAGATGCTTAATGTGAGTCTGGAAGGAGAGTTTACAGTCTAACCAGACACCTAGGTATTTGTAGTTGTCCACATATTCTAAGTCAGAACCGTCCAGAGTAGTGATGCTGAACGGGTGGGCAGGTGAGGGCAGCGATCGGTTGAAGCACATCCATTTAGTTTTACTTGCATTTAAGAGCAGTTGGAGGCCACGGAACCATTACTGTCCCAGACTTGCTCACGTTGATGGAGGTTGTTTCCTCAATGTCTAGTATTCTGAGTTTCCACCCTAGGCCAATACCCTCTCTCTTGACATAGGGGTAATATGCTCTAGTAGCACTGTGCATTGCCAGGGGATGGTCTGTGTGGAAAATTAAGTTGCTTATGTTCCCCTCTTTGTAGCCATCAGCAAATAGTGTCTCTGGCTTGTCCTTGAGGAGCTTTTTTTGTGCGTATTCCTTGCAGTGTTATTTTCAATATCCTTGGGGGTACTGTATTGTAATGACCGTTGGACAGGGATAAGCCATCGGGGCTTCAAAGGCCTCTGCATTTGGGTGAGGGAGGCTGTGAGACTCTCCTGCCATTGTTAGGTCCTCGAGTTTTCACACATCTCACTTCACACTTCAGTCCTAATTGAAGTTGCAAGCCAGGTCTGTTCTGTCCTAGCAGCTTGGTAGCTTAGTAGCCGTATTATCTTAGCTTTATATAACAAAATGACCTACAGATTATTGTCTTTTACTTTTTGGCTTCAGATGTGGCTTCATACTGAACATTACTCACTCAGTTTTGTGTTGGATGGTATTTCCAGGTTTCCACTGTGTTTCTTCTGCAGGTTTTGGTTTTTGCTTGATAGTTCTTGGCAGTAATCGTCCATTCAGGTAATTTTGTCATAAAATCAAGGTTTTAGGTATGGAATTTTGATTTGGTTTAAAGGTTTTAATGTTGAGGTCAGTATCCTGTATAAATCCTTGTGAAAAAAAAATCTAGTTCATCTACATTTATCCAACTCTGATTCTATATTTTTTCAGAAGTCAGAAGCTCATGAGCTCACTCTCTCTCTATCTCTAATACTCTCTCTCTATCTCTGTCTCTCTTCTCTCTACCTTCTCCACTTCCTGGTGGCGCTGCTCTGCTTGCTCTGCTGTATTTTTGTAATATGCTTGATTTAATACGTTTTTGATTTGTTTTTGTAAGCTGTCAATGTCAAGAAAGAATGGTAAACGTTGCAAGACTTTTTGTTTGCAGTGCTGATCTTCTCGCTTTTCACCTCATCATACCAAACTACGCCGGCTCGCATGGGAAACCAGGCACTGCTTACCTACACCAGAGATGCACGTCTGTCACGACGAGACCCTGGAGTGGCTGGATCATGCCTCCTCATTGATGTGAAACAACCAAGGCGACCGCTGAAGAGAGGCAAATGAGGGGGAATCAGAGTGCATTTACAGCTAGAGCCAAACCACCCTTGTTTAACTTTGATCACAACACTGTCCAGCTCATTCCCACCTACCGTACAGCTCTCAAGGGCAGGAGACCCCTTGAGAAATCTGTGAATGTGTAGGCTGAGGACAGCATAGCATGTTTTTTTTCTATGTGTGTACAGATTGGGACATTTTTCATGAGTTAGACATGCACAAATCAGCACAGATTGTCACAGACTACATCCATGTCTGTGCTGACTGAAGTTGTGGAACTGATGATGCAGTCAACACCATAGTGCATTTCATTGTTAAGCATCTGGAAAACACCAAGGCCTATGCTAGACAGTCGTTTATTGATTTCACTTCAACGTTTAACACAATACAGCCACATTTCCTACTCAGCCAGTTCAAGGAGATAGGAGTTAACCTCATACCGTAAGGTGTTACCACTCATTCCCGATGAGCCGTACTCAACAGGTTAGAGACATTAGCACAGGGGCCCGGCGGGTTTGTGTGAGTTCACCCATCTTATTCACACTGTACACAAGTGAATGCACAAGCAGTAATCCTGATAACTTTATTGTCTAGTCTTCTGATGATGCTGCCATTCATGGTCTGGTGTTTAAAGATGCTTATACTACTGTGTACAGGTCAGAGATTCAAAGTTTGCAAGTTTAGGGCTCTCGAGTGGCGCAGCGCAAGAGGCGCACAGACAGACACTATAGGGTCCCTCCTCCCCTCAGACATACACTATAGGATCCCTCCTCCCCGCAGACAGATGCTATAGGATCCCTCCTCCCCTCAGACAGACACTATAGGATCCCTCCTCCCCTCAGACAGATGCTATAGGGTCCCTCCTCCCCTCAGACAGACCTAGGATCCCTCTCCTCAGACAGATGCTATAGGGTCCCTCCTCCCCTCAGACAGACACTATAGGGTCCCTCCTCCCCTCAGATAGATGCTATAGGATCCCTCCTCCCCTTACAGACACTATAGGTCCCTCCTCCCCTCAGACAGACGTCAGATAGATATAGGGTCCCTCCTCCCCTCAGACAGATGTTATAGGGTCCCTCCTCCCCTCAGACAGATGTTATAGGGTCCCTCCTCCCCTCAGACAGATGTTATAGGGTCCCTCCTCCCCTCAGACAGACATTATAGGGTCCCTCCTCCCCCTCTTACAGATGCTATAGGGTCCCTCCTCCCCTCTTACAGATGCTATAGGGTCCCTCCTCCCCTCAGACAGATGTTATAGGGTCCCTCCTCCCCTCAGACAGACATTATAGGGTCCCTCCTCCCCTCTTACAGATGCTATAGGGTCCCTCCTCCCCTCAGAAAGATGCTATAGGGTCCCTCCTCCCCTCAGACAGATGTTATAGGGTCCCCACATTTAAGCTGAACAGTTCTAAGCACTCCTCATTCCCATATCTGTCAAATTCCTGAACAGTAATAAGTGAAGCTGAGCTGTATTAGTATGCCACTGATATAATAAGGGATTGTGCAAAGTATTATGTATGTGACTGTATGATAATATTATGATTATAAGGGTAATTTGTAATGTATGTATTATGTTGTGTGTATCATGTAGAGTGTATATTTTGTATACAGCAGTACTGTGTGTCTACAATTTCCCCCTTGGGACATTAAAATTCCTCATATTCTACATCTTTAAACCTCATCCCTCGCTCTCTTTATCCCACCACATCATCAGCTGTTATCCTTTCTTCCTTCTATTCACAGCGCCTTTCCTCCTTTCTGTCGCTCTCCTCCTCCTCCTTCTCTCATCACTCTTTCCTCCAGTCCTCTAGCACCAGCAGGAGCCAGCAGCAGAGGCAGCTCACAGAAGCTGCTGCTTCATCTGTTGCCTCTCTCTCTCTCTCTCTCTCTCTCTTTCTCTCTCTCTCTCGCTCTGTCTCTCTCGCTCTTTCTGCCTCTCACTCTTTCTCTCTCGCTCTTTCTCTCTCTCTCGCTCTTTCTGCCTCTCACTCTTTCTCTCTCCCTCTCTCTCTCGCTCTTTCTCTCTCTCTCGCTCTTTCTGCCTCTCACTCTTTCTCTCTCTCCCTCTCTTTCTCTCATTCAGTCTCTCTTTCTCTCTCTCCCTCTCTCTTTCTCTCATTCAGTCTCTCTTTCTCTCTCTCCCTCTCTCTTCCTCTCATTCAGTCTCTCTTTCTCTCTCGCTCTCTTGCTCTCATTCAGTCTCTCTTGTGCTCTCTTTGTCTCTCTCTCTGTCTCTCTTTGTCTCTCTTGTGCTCTCTCTTGTGCTCCTCTCTCTCTCTCTCTCTCGCTCTTTCTATCTCTCTCTCGCTCTTTCTGCCTCTTACTCTTTCTCTCTCCCTCTCTCTTTCTCTCATTCAGTCTCTCTCTCTCTCTCTCGCTCTCTCTCGTGCTCTCTCTCTCTCTCTCTCTCTCTCTCTCTTTTGCTCTCTCTCTCTCATTCACCCCATCCACTCTCTTTCTCCCACTTCCTCCCCTTTGCTCCACAGTGTTTATGCCGCTTAGTGGAGATACAGGAGGGGGTAGGCACTGAACCCCCAGCCTGGCACCCAGGGTTTTGGCTTGGCACACCACACTCAGCAGAGATAATGTATGGCACACTGCCACAAGGAAGGGCACCCAGAGAGATGGTGAGGGTTAGGAAAGACACTGAGTGGTAGCAGAGTGACGCTGGAATGGACAATGTGTGCATATCATGGGAAATGGGAGGGAAAATAACAAACCAGAGAAATCTGTGGAAGTGGAGAATGGAGGAACAAGGACAGCTTCCACTTGAGGTCAGAAGTGAAGAAGAGATCTGTTCAGTCTATGTGAGTATGTGTATGAGTGTGTGATCGTGTGACTCACGGAGAGAGAGTGACACACCTCAACATCCACTCAGAGTGAAGACTTGCAAGATTTGCACCAGTGTGCAGAGAGAGAAAGAGAGAGTGAGCGAAAGAGAGGAGGAGAGAGATAATGGAGAAGAAGGAGTTGAGCAGACAGGGTGGGTATCAGTTAGACCCCTCCAGTGTTCACAGCAGGACAGAGTGAGTGTGGGCTGGCCCTACAGGGGGAGAACTGGGTTTGGCAAACAGGCAACGAACACAGGAATTACACAGTGTGATATTTAATCCTTTCAAAACAACCACTCTACCAGTGACAAAATGGTGAAAAGAAAAGATGCACACTGATACCGTACCGCAGGGGGGGGGTGTCTGGCAAATTAGACAATAAAAGCACAGAGAGAGATTCCAGTCAGAATCACATGGTGGACTGGTAAAATAATTAAATAATGGTGGACTGATAAAATAGTGGTAGACTGGTGAAATAATGGTGGACTGATGAAATAGTGGTGGACTGGTGAAATAATTTAATATTGGTGGACTGATAAAATAGTTGTGGACTGGTGAAATAATGGTGGACTGATGAAATAATGGTTGACTGATCAAATAGTGGTGGACGGATGAAATAATGAAATAATGGTGGACTGGTGAAATAATGGTGGACTGATGAAATAATGGTGGACTGGTGAAATAATGGTGGACTGGACGGGAAATAATGAAATAATGGTGGACTGATGAAATAATGGTTGACTGATCAAATAGTGGTGGACGGATGAAATAATGAAATAATGGTGGACTGATTAAATAATGGTTGACTGATCAAATAGTGGTGGACTGATGAAATAATGGTGGATTCATAAAATAGTAGTGGACCGATGAAATAATGGTGGACCGATGAAATAATGGTGGACTGATGAAATAATGGTGGATTCATTAAAATAGTAGTGGACCGATGAAATAATGGTGGACTGATGAAATAATGGTGGACAGATTAAATAATGGTGGTCCGATGAAATAATGGTGGACCGATGATGAAATAATGGTGGACCGAGGAAATAATGGTGGGAAATAATGGTGGACCGATGAAATAATGGTGGACCGATGAAATAATGGTGGACCGAGGAAATAATGGTGGACCGATGAAATAATGGTGGACCGATGAAATAATGGTGGACCGAGGAAATAATGGTGGACCGAGGAAATAATGGTGGACCGAGGAAATAATGGTGGACCGATGAAATAATGGTGGACCGAGGAAATAATGGTGGACCGATGAAATAATGGTGGACCGAGGAAATAATGGTGGACTGATGAAATAATGGTGGACCGAGGAAATAATGGTGGACCGATGAAATAATGGTGGACCGATGAAATAATGGTGGACCGAGGAAATAATGGTGTGGACCGAGGAAATAATGGTGGACCGATGAAATAATGGTGGACCGATGAAATAATGGTGGACCGATGAAATAATGGTGGACCGATGAAATAATGGTGGACCGATGAAATAATGGTGGACCGATGAAATAATGGTGGACCGATGAAATAATGGTGGACCGATGAAATAATGGTGGACCGATGAAATAATGGTGGACCGATGAAATAATGGTGGACCGATGAAATAATGGTGGACCGATGAAATAATGGTGGACCGATGAAATAATGGTGGACCGATGAAATAATGGTGGACCGATGAAATAATGGTGGACCGATGAAATAATGGTGGACCGATGAAATAATGGTGGACCGATGAAATAATGGTGGACCGATGAAATAATGGTGGACCGATGAAATAATGGTGGACCGATGAAATAATGGTGGACCGATGAAATAATGGTGGACCGATGAAATAATGGTGGACCGATGAAATAATGGTGGACCGATGAAATAATGGTGGACCGATGAAATAATGGTGGACCGATGAAATAATGGTGGACCGATGAAATAATGGTGGACCGATGAAATAATGGTGGACCGATGAAATAATGGTGGACCGATGAAATAATGGTGGACCGAGGAAATAATGGTGGACCGATGAAATAATGGTGGACCGATGAAATAATGGTGGACCGATGAAATAATGGTGGACCGATGAAATAATGGTGGACCGATGAAATAATGGTGGACCGATGAAATAATGGTGGACCGACCGATGAAATAATGGTGGACCGATGAAATAATGGTGGACCGAGGAAATAATGGTGGACCGAGGAAATAATGGTGGACCGATGAAATAATGGTGGACCGATGAAATAATGGTGGACCGATGAAATAATGGTGGACCGATGAAATAATGGTGGACCGATGAAATAATGGTGGACCGATGAAATAATGGTGGACCGAGGAAATAATGGTGGACCGATGAAATAATGGTGGACCGATGAAATAATGGTGGACCGATGAAATAATGGTGGACCGATGAAAGAAGATATACGAGGAAATAATGGTGGACACACACACACACAACACACAAACGGTAAATTAACAAACACCTTCCCCTTTGTGTTTGTGTGTATGGTACATGTGTGACCATGCTTATGGGTGTGTGTTCTACTGGGACAGCAGTGTGTGTGTGCCTGTTTGTGTGTGTCAAATGGTTAAGTTTAGGTATTCATTCTGAGGGGTTAAGGTTAGAGCAATGGATGAGGGAAGGTTTAAAACATAACAATTAAAAACAATGCACTGTTTCCATCAAGCATCATCAAAGTACTCTCCTGCTTGCTAGAGCACTAGGAACTGGCATAGTAGTCTAAGCAGCGTGCTCTGGCTTTGAGCCTCATGAGTTGGCGCCAAGTACTGTGCCATTTTTTTGGGGGGTATATTTTGTGAGCGCCAAGGAAGGCATATATCGACGTCCTCAGAACCTTTTCAAACGACAGAAGGTAACTGGGCTAGGGATAGCATGGCAGAAAGATGGCTGCATCACATCACAGGTTAACGTACTGTAGGTGTGCTCTGATTATTAACCTTTCACTTTTCCCTTTTCTCTCCTTTCTCTTTCTCTTCCTCCTCCCTCTCTTTCTCTCCTTTCTCTGTCTTCTCTCCTTTCCTCCCTCTCTTTCCCTCCTTTTCTCTCTGTCTTCCTCCTCCCTCTCTTTCTCTCCTTTCTCTCTGTCTTCCTCCTCCATCTCTTTTGCTCCCTCTCTCTGTCTTCCTCCTCCCTCTCTTTCTCTCCCTTCTCTTCTTTCTGTCTCTTCCTCCTCCCCTCTCTCTCTCCTTTCTGTCTCCCTTCCTCCTCCCTCTCTTTCTCTCCTTTCTGTCTCCTTTCTCTCCTTCCTCCTCCCTCTCTTTCTCTCCTTTCTGTCTCCCTTCCTCCTCCCTCTCTTTCTCTCCTTTCTGTCTCCCTTCCTCCTCCCTCTCTTTCTCTCCTTTCTCTCTTCCTCCTCCCTCTCTTTCTCTCCTTTCTGTCTCTCTTCCTCCTCCCTCTCTTTCTCTCCTTTCTGTCTCCCTTCCTCCTCCCCTCTCTTTCTCTCCTTTCTGTCTCTCTTCCTCCTCCCTCTCTTTCTCTCCTTTCTGTCTCTCTCCCTCCTTTCTCTCCTTTCTGTCTCTCTTCCTCCTCCCTCTCTTTCTCTCCTTTCTGTCTCTCTTCCTCCTCCCTCTCTTTCCCTCCTTTCTGTCTCCCTTCCTGGTCCTGTCTGCCTCCCCTCCTTTCTCGTCCCCCCCCCACCCCATCCCCCTTCCCATCCCTATAGGTTGAGGTGGACTACCTGAAGAGGTTGTTTGAGAGAAGACTGTAGCGTTCAAGAGGAGCAGCTGTAAGGAGCTGCTGCCCATCACTGAACTCAGTGGAGTCTCCTTCCCCTGCTGCCACTTGGCAACCAATAGAGACAGTATGGCAACACTAACTAAACATTTGATACTGACACATTTGATACTGCCAATTCCTCTCTCCCTCTTCATGTGACGCTTACTCTTTCTGATGATGGTAGCATGACTTATTTTCTCTCCCTCTCTCTCTCTCTCTGTCTACACAGCTCTTCCTCTCTCTCTCAATTCAATTCAATTCAATTCAAGGGCTTTATTGGCATGGGAAACATGTGTTAACATTGCCAAAGCAAGTGAGGTAGACAACATACAAAGTGAATATATAAAGTGAAAAACAACAAAAATTAACAGTAAACATTACACATACAGAGGTTTCAAAACTCTCTCTCTCTCTCCCTCCAGGTGAACCTGACTCTGACCACTACGGTCGCATGGTTGAATTGTGCTTCATCTTCAGTGTCATCTGGTCCATCTGTGCCTCAGTCAATGAGGATGGTCGTAAGAAGATCAACAAGGTGGGGTACAGAGAAACACATATGCATGAGCGTGCTGGCACACACACACACACACATGCATATACAGTACACGTATAACCACACACACAGTGTTATAGGGTTATTGTTATTCCGTATTTATGCACAAATATTGAACTCTCAAACACATTTGAAAGACAGTCTCTATTAATACAGAGCTTAAAAACTATTTACTATTTGTATGTTTGTACACTCCATTACAGTATTAATTTCCTTCCTTTATGGGATTATATTACCATATATTACTGTATTTATGGGGTTATATGACCATTTATTACTGTATTTATTTATTTTACTGTATTTATGGGGTTATATGACCATTTATTACTGTATTTATGGGGTTATATGACCATTTATTACTGTATTTATGGGGTTATATGACCATTTATTACTGTATTTATGGGGTTATATGACCATTTATTACTGTATTTATGGGGTTATATGACCATTTATTACTGTATTTATGGGGTTATATTTATGACCATATATTACTGTATTTATGGGGTTATATGACCATTTATTACTGTATTTATGGGGTTATATGACCATTTATTACTGTATTTATGCAAAAACTGTGTCACTGACCTTTTCTCTTATAGTTGTCCCTTCCAGGACACCATCTATGAATACTATGTGTACACTAATAACATGACCTGGGCCTCCTCTGAGGACAAGCTGCCCAAGGGCTGGAGCTACTCCACCAAGTTTGTGTGTGTGTGTGTGTGTGTGTGTGTGTGTGTGTGTGTGTGTGTGTGTGTGTGTGTGTGTGTGTGTGTGTGTGTGTGTGTGTGTGTGTGTGTGTGTGTGTGTGTGTGTGTGTGTGTGTGTGTGTGTGTGTGTGTGTGTGTGTGTGTGTGTCTGGCCCTGTGTACCTGAGAGCTCTCTGTGGCCTGAGACCGTGCCAAGCGCCTGCAGTCTGATTTGCACACACTGACTCACTGCACCACCACACACACACTGCCATGGCTCTCGACTCTATACTATCTCACTGGAATAGGAGGGTGTGTGTGAGTCCTGGTCTGACTGGTTTTGTGTGGTATAGTAAAGTGATATCTTCAATTGGAAATGCCATTTTTCTTCTGTTCTTCATTTACTGCTGTCACATATTCACATTTTCTCCCCCATTCATGTCTTTGCCTCCTATCCCTCCCTCCCTCCCCCAGTGCTCTGCTTTATAAGCTTGTGGTTCCCTGGGTGGACACGGTTGCTTATAACTTCCTGCTGCAGGTGCTGGTGACGGGGCAGTACCGGGTGTTGATGACAGGTCCAGTGGGAAGTCCAGGGGCTGGACTCCTCCAAGAGGGCGGTCCTCACTGTCAACATGTCCTCACAGATGAGACAGGACAGATAACCCTCCTGTAACCTACTAGTAACTTTCCATCAACCTACCTGGAACCTTACCACAACCTATAAATAACCTACCTGAAAGATACAAGTACCTTCCCATTAGCCGTCCTGTAACCTTACAACAACATCTAATTAACCTATGTCTCACAACCACAGATCTCGTTATCTGTTACACTCGTAATGTCTCACAACCACAGATCTCGTTATCTGTTACACTCGTAATGTCTCACAACCACAGATCTCGTTATCTGTTACACTCGTAATGTCTCACAACCACAGATCTCGTTATCTGTTACACACTCAATGTCAACAAGAACACTGTCCATGATGAAGACTATTCTACAGAGTATGTTGTCCTCGGTAGCTCAGTTGGTAGAGCATGGCCCCAGGTCCTCGGTAGCTCAGTTGGTAGAGCATGGCCCCAGGTCCTCCGTAGCTCAGTTGGTAGAGCATGGCCCCAGGTCCTCCGTAGCTCAGTTGGTAGAGCATGGATCCAGGTCCTCTGTAGCTCAGTTGGTAGAGCATGGATCCAGGTCCTCCGTAGCTCAGTTGGTAGAGCATGGATCCAGGTCCTCCGTAGCTCAGTTGGTAGAGCATGGATCCAGGTCCTCCAGTTGGTAGCTCAGTTGGTAGAGCATGGATCCAGGTCCTCTGTAGCTCAGTTGGTAGAGCATGGATCCAGGTCCTCCGTAGCTCAGTTGGTAGAGCATGGCCCCAGGTCCTCCGTAGCTCAGTTGGTAGAGCATGGCCCCAGGTCCTCCGTAGCTCAGTTGGTAGAGCATGGATCCAGGTCCTCTGTAGCTCAGTTGGTAGAGAATGGCCCCAGGTCCTCTGCTCAGTTGGTAGAGAATGGCCCCAGGTCTGTAGCTCAGTTGGTAGAGCATGGCCCCAGGTCCTCTGTAGCTCAGTTGGTAGAGCATGGCCCCAGGTCCTCCGTAGCTCAGTTGGTAGAGAATGGCCCCAGGTCCTCTGTAGCTCAGTTGGTAGAGCATGGCCCCAGGTCCTCTGTAGCTCAGTTGGTAGAGCATGGCCCCAGGTCCTCTGTAGCTCAGTTGGTAGAGCATGGCCCCAGGTCCTCTGTAGCTCAGTTGGTAGAGCATGGCCCCAGGTCCTCTGTAGCTCAGTTGGTAGAGAATGGCCCCAGGTCCTCTAGCTCAGTTGGTAGAGCATGGCCCCAGGTCCTCTGTAGCTCAGTTGGTAGAGCATGGCCCCAGGTCCTCTGTAGCTCAGTTGGTAGAGAATGGCCCCAGGTCCTCTAGCTCAGTTGGTAGAGCATGGCCCCAGGTCCTCTGTAGCTCAGTTGGTAGAGAATGGCCCCAGGTCCTCTAGCTCAGTTGGTAGAGCATGGCCACTTCAACACCAGGATAGTGGGTTTGATTCCTGGGACCACCTGTATGAAAATGGATGGAAGCGTGACTGTAAGTCACTTTGGATAAAAGCATGTGTTAAATGGCATATATTATTGTAATATTTGTATTCATTACGTGTGGCAACATGGGCATACAGAAGTAAATTTGGCTCCACGTTCGACTATTCATGTGAGGCTTAGATATTGGAAAGCCATAATCTACAGCTAAAAATACTTTGGACCAGCCGCCACAGCGGGAGTAGGGGGTAATAAAGTATGATTAAGGTGAGTGCAGGTGTGTGTGTGTATTTGTCAGACCAGGTTGAATAGCCTCCATCTCAGCTCAGGTTCCTACTATTTCAGAGTACACGGCTCTCACTCACAAGGCGCCGCAATTAGCTGAGTCACGTACGTCGGGCCTCTCGCCTCACCACCCACCACCCACCACCCACCTAGCTCTAACGCGGGCACGCACGCACAAACACACACACACACACCCCTGAACAGTCATTACATTACAGGAACCTGGCCGGGTGATGGAAGTACTTATAACAGCATCGTCATCCTCATCACCACCACCATCATCATCATCATTAACATCACCTGAATAACTATGTGAGAGAGAGGGAGTTAGAGAGAGAGGGAGGGAGAGAAAAAGTTGGAGAGTAGCCATCAACTCTATCTATGTCTGTTGATCCATCTATCGTTCACTCCATCAACCCCTCTCTGATCCACTCAGTCTTCTGCTGTCCCTTATTCACTAATGTACACCTCTTTTCATATGTCTCTCTTTTTCTGGCTAACACCTCTCTTCCCGTCACTACCTCTCCATCTCTCACTCTTTCCATCACTACCTCTCCATCTCTCACTCTTCCAGTCACTACCTCTCCATCTCCCACTCTTCCCGTCACTACCTCTCCATACCTCGCTCTTCCCGTCACCACCTCTCCATCTCTCACTCTTCCCGTAACTACCTCTCCATCTCTCACTCTTCCCGTCACTACCTCTCCATCTCTCACTCTTCCCGTCACTACCTCTCCATCTCTCACTCTTTCCATCACTACCTCTCCATCTCTCACTCTTCCCGTGACTACCTCTCCGTCTCTCACTCTTCCCGTGACTACCTCTCCATCTCTCACTCTTCCCGTGACTACCTCTCCATCTCTCACTCTTCCGTCACTACCTCTCCATCTCTCACTCTTCCCGTCACTACCTCTCCATCTCTCACTCTTCCCGTCACTACCTCTCCATCTCTCGCTCTTCCCGTCACTACCTCTCCATCTCTCACTCTTCCCGTCACTACCTCTCCATCTCTCACTCTTCCAGTCACTACCTCTCCATCTCTCACTCTTCCCGTCACTACCTCTCCATCTCTCACTCTTCCCGTCACTACCTCTCCATCTCTCACTCTTCCCGTCACTACCTCTCCATCTCTCACTCTTCCCGTCACCACCTCTCCACCTCTCCATCTCTCCACTCTTCCCGTCACTACCTCTCCATCTCTCACTCTTCCCGTCACTACCTCTCCATCTCTCACTCTTCCCGTCACTACCTCTCCATCTCTCGCACTTTCTTCATCTCTTTCTCTCCATCTCTCACTCTTCCCGTCACTACCTCTCCATTTCTTGCACTTTCTTCATCTCTTTCTCTCCATTTCTCTCCATCTCTCTCTCACACACACACATCCACACACACCTGACCGGATCCGCTTTCGCTCTCCCTCTCATTCAATTCAATTCAATTCAAAGGGCATCATTGGCATGGGAAACACATGTTTACATTTCCAAAGCAAGTTTACATTTCCTCTCATTCTTTCTCCCTCTCATTCTCTCTTTCTCTCTCTCTCACTTACAGTGCATTCGGAAAGTATTCAAACCTGTTTCCTTTTTCCACGTTTTGCTACGTTACAGCCTTATTCTGAAACAAATTTTAAAAATCATCATCAATCTACACACAATACCCCATAATGACAAAGTGAAAACAGGTTTTTAGAAATGTTAGCAAATTTCTTAAAAATAATAAACAGAAATACGTTATTTACGTAAGTATTCAGATCCTTTGCTTTGAGACTCAAAATTGAGCTCAGGTGCATCCTTTCCATTGATCATCCTTGAGATGTTTCTACAACTTGATTGGAGTCCACCTGTGGTAAATTCAATTGATTGGACATGATTTGGAAAGGCACACACCTGTCTATATAAGGGCCCACAGTTGACAATGCATGTCAGAGCAAAAACAAGCCACGAGGTCAAAGGAATTGTCCGTAGAAGATTGTGTCGGGGCACAGATCTGGGGAAGGGTGCCAAAAATGTCTATAGCTGTTACGGTTTTCCTCCGTCGAAGGAGAGTCGGACCAAAATGCAGCGTGGTAATTTTGATACATGTTTAATAAACGAATAAACACGACAATACAAAAACAAGAAACGGAACGTGAAAACCTATACAGCCTATCTGGTGACAATAAACACAGAGACAGGAACAATCACCCACGAAACACTCAAAGAATATGGCTGCCTAAATATGGTTCCCAATCAGAGACAACGATAATCACCTGCCTCTGATTGAGAACCAATTCAGACAGCCATAGACTATGCTAGAAAACCCCACTAAGCCACAATCCCAAAACCTACGAAAAACCCCAATACAAAACACACCACATAATAAACCCATGTCACACCCTGGCCTGACCAAAATAATAAAGAAAACACAAAATACTAAGACCAGGGCATGACAGAACCCCCCTCCCAAGGTGCGGACTCCCGGCCGCACACCTAAACCCATAGGGGAGGGTCCGGGTGGGCGTCTGTCCACGGTGGCGGCTCCGGCTCGGGACGTGGACCCCACTCCAACCAAGTCTTAGTCCCCCTGTAACACGTCCTTTGATTGGCGACCCTCGCCGCCGACCTTGGCCTAATAACCCTCACCAAGGACCCCACTGGAACGAGGGGCAGCTCGGGACTGAGGTAGAAGCTCGGGACTGAGGGGAAGCTCGGGACTGAGGGGAAGCTCGGGACTGAGGGGAAGCTCGGGACTGAGGCGTAGCTCTGGACTGAGGGGTAGTTCGGGACTGAGGGTAGCTCAGCACTGAGGGAAGCCCAGCACTGAGGGGAAGCCCAGCACTGAGGGGAAGCCCAGCACTGAGGGGAAGCCTAGTACCGACAGGAAGCCCAGTACTGAGAGGAAGCTCAGGCAGGTAGTAGGCTCTGGCAGATCCTGGCTGACTGGCGGTTCCGGCAGATCCTGGCTGACTAGCGGATCCTGGCTGAATGGTGGATCCTGGCTGACTGGCGGATCTGGAAGATCCTGGCTGACTGGCGGATCCTGGCTGACTGGTAGATCTGGAAGATCATGGCTGACTGGCGGATCCTGGCTGACTGGCGGCTCTAGCTGCTCTGGCTGCTCCATGCAGACTGGCAGCTCTGGCTGCTCCATGCAGACTGGCAGCTCTGGCTGCTCCATGCAGACTGGCAGCTCTGGCTGCGCTGAACAGGCAGGAGACTCCGGCAGCGCTGGAGAGGAGGAAGGCTCTGGCAGCGCTAAACAGGCGGGAGACTCCGGCAGCGCTGTAGAGGAGGAAGGCTCTGGCAGCGCTAAACAGGCGGGAGACTCCGGCAGCGCTGGAGAGGAGGAAGGCTCTGACAGCGCTAGACAGGCGGGAGACTCCGGCAGCGCTGTAGAGGAGGAAGGCTCTGACTGCGCTGAACAGGCGGGAGACTCCGGCAGCGCTGTAGAGGAGGAAGGCTCTGGCAGTGCTAGATAGGCGGGAGACTCCGGTAGCACTGGAGAGGAGGAAGGCTCTGGCAGCGCTGGTCAGGTGAGGTGCACTGTAGGCCTGATGCGTGGTGCTGGCACTGGTGGTACTGGGCCGAGAACACGCACAGGAAGCCTGGTGCGGAGAGCTGCCACCGGAGGACTGGTGTGTGGAGGTGGCACTGGATAGACCGGACTGTGCAGGCACACTGGAGCTCTTGAGCACCGAGCCTGCCCAACCTTACCTGGCTCGATGCCCACTCTAGCCCGGCCAATACGAGGAGCTGGTACGTACCGCACCGGGCTATGCACCCGCACTGGAGACACCATGCGCTCCACAGCATAACACGGTGCCTGCCCGGTCTCTTTAGCCCCCCGGTAAGCACAGGAAGTTTGCGCAGGTCTCCTACCTGGCGTAGCCATACTCCCTGTGAGCCCCCCCCCAATACATTTTTGGGGCTGACTCTCAGGCTTCCATCCGCATCGCCGTGCTGCCTCCTCATACCAGCGCCTCTCCGCTTTCGCCGCCTCCAGTTCTTCTTTGGGGCGTCGAGATTCTCCAGGCTGTGCCCAGGGTCCTTTTCCGTCCAATATCTCCTCCCAAGTCCAGAAGTCCTGTGATCGCTGCTCCTCACGATAAACAGGGGGAGTTGGCTCAGGTCTGAACCCTGACTCTGCCACACTCTCCCTGAGCCCCCCCAAGGGTTTCCTTGCCAACCGTGTTCCCTCGTATCGCCGGCTCCTCTCTCCGGCTGCCTCTGCTCTCCTAAGTGCCTCCACCTGTTCCCATGGGAGGCGATCTCTTCCAGCCAGTATCTCCTCCCAAGTGTAACAACCCTTGCCATCCAAAACGTCTTCCCATGTCCATTCCTCCTTTCGCTGCTCCTGCTGCCTGTCACCACGCCGCTTGGTCCTGTTGGGGTGGGTGATTCTGTTACGGTTTTCCTCCGTCGAAGGAGAGTCGGACCAAAATGCAGCGTGGTAATTTTGATACATGTTTAATAAACGAATAAACACGACAATACAAAACAAGAAACGGAACATGAAAACCTATACAGCCTATCTGGTGACAATAAACACAGAGACAGGAACAATCACCCACGAAACACTCAAAGAATATGGCTGCCTAAATATAGTTCCCAATCAGAGACAACGATAATCACCTGCCATAGACTATGCTAGAAAACCCCACTAAGCCACAATCCCAAGACTTACAAAAAAAAAACTATACAAAACACACCACATAATAAACCCATGTCACACCCTGGCCTGACCAAAATAATAAAGAAAACACAAAATACTAAGACCAGGGCGTGACAATAGCATTGAGGTCCTCAAGAACACAGTGGCCTCCATCATTCTTAAATGGAAGAAGTTTGGAACCACCAAGAGTCTTCCTAGAGGTGACCGCACTGCCAAACTGAGCAATCGGGGAAGAAGGGCCTTGGTCAGGGAGGTGACCAAGAACCCGATGGTCACTCTGACAGAGTTCCAGAGTTCCTTTGTGGAGATGGGAGAACCTTCCAGAAGGACAGCCATCTCTGCAGCACTCCACCAATCAGGCCTTTATGGTAGAGTGGCCAGACGAAAGCCAATCCTCAGTAGAAGGCACATGACAGCCCGCTTGGAGTTTGCCAAAAGGCACCTAAAGGACTCTCAGACCATGAGAAACAAGATTCTCTGGTCTGATGAAACCAAGATTGAACTCTTTGGCCTGAATGCCAAGCGTCACGTCTGGAGGAAACCTGGCACCTTCCCTACAGTGAAGCAAGTTGGTGGAAGTTTCATGCTGTGGGGATGTTTTTCAGCGGCAGGGACTGGGAGACTAGTCGGTATCGAAGGAAAGATGAACGGAGCAAAGTAAAGAGAGATCCTTGATGAAAACCTGCTCCAGAGTGCTCAAGACCTCAGACTGGGGCGAAGGTTCACCATCCAACAGGACAACGGCCCTAAGCACACAGGATAGACAACGCAGGAGTGGCCTGAATACTTATGTAAATGTGATATTTCAGTATTTAAGTTTTATCAAATCTAAAAACCTGTTTTTGCTTTGTCATTGTGGGGTATTTTGTGTCTATTGATGAGGGGGGAAAACTATTGAATGAATTTTAGAATAAGGCTGTAACGTAACAAAATGTGGAAAAAGTAAAGGGGTCTGAATACTTTCTGAATGCACTGTGCACACACACACACACACACACACGCACACCTCTACTCTACAGGTATCATTAACAAGGCATCATCCATTACCTAGCCACGTAAGTTCCTTAGTTCCCTCTCCTTCGACGTTTCTATTTCAGAATTTTAGGGCAGTTGTGTGTGTTGCTGTGTGAGTTTGTTGAATTAGTCTTGCTGTTTATTTGTGTGGACGTGTGTGGATGAATGCTACATCGAGTGCTTGTATGTGTGTGTGCTGATTATAGTGTGTGTGTGTTGTATAGCACATGTTCCTGCTGGCATCTATGGGGCCACCTGGTGGGGGTAGGACTCACTTTTCAGGTCGCCTGCAGTGCCACTTTTACCTCATCAACATGACCTTCCCTACTGTGAATCACACATACAGACACACACACACAGCTCTATACGACCTTGGCCCATGCACTAACTCTACCAACAGCCTTCTGCTCAATGCTGCTCTCTATCCTTCTCTGCTATCCTCCCCTACCTTTTCCTCCACCACTTTTCTACTACTAAACTTCCTTCCTCTTCCCCACCTACACTCCTCAACACTTATGTTTCTCTTCTTCCCATCCCCTGCTTTACACCTCTTGTCCTCTTCTTCCCTTCCTGTCCTCCTCATCTCCTTCTCCTCTTGTTTCCTCCTCTCCTTCTCCTTTTTCTCTCTGTGTGTTTCAGGTCAGTCAGTTTCACTACAGAGCCATGTTTCCTGATAATGAGTCTGTTCTCTCTCTGACATTTTATCTTCCTTAATTAGCCTCTCTCCTCTCTGCCTCTCTCTCCTTCTCTTTCTCTCTCTATCTCTCTCTCCTCTCTGTCTCTCTCTCTTTCTCTTTCTCTCTCTATCTCTCTCTCCTCTCTGTATCTCTCTCTCTCCTCTCTGTCTATCTCACTCTCCTCTGTCTCTCCACGTCTGAAACCAGAAAGCACTTGATTATCTTTTTTACTTTAACTTTTGTCCCTCTTTCTCCTTCCTTACCTAAACATCCTCTGACATGTGTCCTCCTTTACAGCTCTATAGAGATGAGATAATGACTTGGAATGAAATAATAAAGTCATCAAATAAAACAAATATTAGATTAAAGTAATGTGAATAAATGATAGTTCATAAGTGATAAGCAGTAAAGGACAGTCACTACATACACACACACACACACACACACACACACACACACACACACACACACACACACACACACACACACACACACACACACACACACACACACACACACACACACACACAGGGGACTGGGAGGATGGAATGGATAGTTCTTTAAGTCTGACTGATGACTAAATGGATGTGTGTGTAAATTGACAAGCAGACTGATTGAAGGATCGATTAAGGTATTGATTGATGAGTGGTTTGTAATTAGTAGTCGACCGGTTGGTTGATTGATTGATTGATTACAACACCTCTGTCTCCGAGAGAGAGTTGTTTACAGATGTCTTGCATGTCAATCTAACTGTGCGTGTGCATACGTGCGTCTCTGTGTGTGTGTGTGTGTGCACACGTGTGTGTATGTGTCTCTCTCTTTCTCTCTCAGGAGACTTCCTGAAGGAGCCCCGTGTGTATGTGTCTCTTTTTCTCTCAGGGGACTTCCTGAAGGAGCCTCGTGTGTATGTGTCTCTCTCTTTCTCTCTCAGGAGACTTCCTGAAGGAGCCTCGTGTGTATGTGTCTCTCTCTTTCTCTCTCAGGGGACTTCCTGAAGGAGCCTCGTGTGTATGTGTCTCTTTCTCTCTCAGGGGACTTCCTGAAGGAGCCTCATGTGTATGTGTCTCTCTCTTTCTCTCTCAGGAGACTTCCTGAAGGAGCCCCGTGTGTATGTGTCTCTTTCTCTCTCAGGGGACTTCCTGAAGGAGCCTCGTGTGTATGTGTCTCTCTCTTTCTCTCTCAGGGGACTTCCTGAAGGAGCCTCGTGTGTATGTGTCTCTCTCTTTCTCTCTCAGGGGACTTCCTGAAGGAGCCTCATGTGTATGTGTCTCTTTCTCTCTCAGGGGACTTCCTGAAGGAGCCTCGTGTGTATGTGTCTCTTTCTCTCTCAGGGGACTTCCTGAAGGAGCCTCATGTGTATGTGTCTCTTTCTCTCTCAGGGGACTTCCTGAAGGAGCCTCATGTGTATGTGTCTCTTTCTCTCTCAGGGGACTTCCTGAAGGAGCCTCGTGTGTATGTGTCTCTTTCTCTCTCAGGGGACTTCCTGAAGGAGCCTCGTGTGTATGTGTCTCTTTCTCTCTCAGGGGACTTCCTGAAGGAGCCTCATGTGTATGTGTCTCTCTCTTTCTCTCTCAGGGGACTTCCTGAAGGAGCCTCATGTGTATGTGTCTCTCTCTTTCTCTCTCAGGGGACTTCCTGAAGGAGCCTCATGTGTATGTGTCTCTCTCTTTCTCTCTCAGGGGACTTCCTGAAGGAGCCTCGTGTGTATGTGTCTCTCTTTCTCTCTCAGGGGACTTCCTGAAGGAGCCTCATGTGTATGTGTCTCTTTCTCTCTCAGGGGACTTCCTGAAGGAGCCTCGTGTGTATGTGTCTCTCTCTTTCTCTCTCAGGGGACTTCCTGAAGGAGCCTCGTGTGTATGTGTCCTCTCTTTCTCTCTCAGGGGACTTCCTGAAGGAGCCTCATGTGTATGTGTCTCTCTTTCTCTCTCAGGGGACTTCCTGAAGGAGCCTCATGTGTATGTGTCTCTCTTTCTCTCTCAGGGGACTTCCTGAAGGAGCCTCATGTGTATGTGTCTCTCTTTTCTCTCAGGGGACTTCCTGAAGGAGCCTCGTGTGTATGTGTCTCTCTCTTTCTCTCTCAGGGGACTTCCTGAAGGAGCCTCATGTGTATGTGTCTCTCAGGGGACTTCCTGAAGGAGTCTGTGTCTCTTTCTCTCTCAGGGGACTTCCTGAAGGAGCCTCATGTGTATGTGTCTCTTTCTCTCTCAGGGGACTTCCTGAAGGAGCCTCATGTGTATGTGTCTCTCTCTTTCTCTCTCAGGGGACTTCCTGAAGGAGCCTCGTGTGTATGTGTCTCTCTCTTTCTCTCTCAGGGGACTTCCTGAAGGAGCCTCGTGTGTATGTTCCTGAAGGAGCCTGTTCTCTCTCAGGGGACTTCCTGAAGGAGCCTCGTGTGTATGTCTCTCTTTCTCTCTCAGGGGACTTCCTCTTTTCTCTCAGGGGACTTCCTGAAGGAGCCTCGTGTGTATGTGTCTCTCTCTTTCTCTCTCAGGGGACTTCCTGAAGGAGCCTCGTGTGTATGTGTCTCTCTCTTTCTCTCTCAGGGGACTTCCTGAAGGAGCCTCGTGTGTATGTGTCTCTCTTTCTCTCTCAGGGGACTTCCTGAAGGAGCCTCGTGTGTATGTGTCTCTCTCTTTCTCTCTCAGGGGACTTCCTGAAGGAGCCTCGTGTGTATGTGTCTCTCTCTTTCTCTCTCAGGGGACTTCCTGAAGGAGCCTCGTGTGTATGTGTCTCTCTCTTTCTCTCTCAGGGGACTTCCTGAAGGAGCCTCATGTGTATGTGTCTCTCTCTTTCTCTCTCAGGGGACTTCCTGAAGGAGCCTCATGTGTATGTGTCTCTCTTTCTCTCTCAGGGGACTTCCTGAAGGAGCCTCGTGTGTATGTGTCTCTCTCTTTCTCTCTCAGGGGACTTCCTGAAGGAGCCCCGTGTGTATGTGTCTCTTTTTCTCTCAGGGGACTTCCTGAAGGAGCCTCATGTGTATGTGTCTCTCTCTTTCTCAGGAGACTTCCTGAAGGAGCCTCATGTGTATGTGTCTCTCTCTTTCTCAGGAGACTTCCTGAAGGAGCCTCATGTGTATGTGTCTCTCTCTTTCTCTCTCAGGGGACTTCCTGAAGGAGCCTCATGTGTATGTGTCTCTTTCTCTCTCAGGGGACTTCCTGAAGGAGCCTCGTGTGTATGTGTCTCTTTCTCTCTCAGGGGACTTCCTGAAGGAGCCTCGTGTGTATGTGTCTCTCTCTTTCTCAGGAGACTTCCTGAAGGAGCCCCGTGTGTATGTGTCTCTTTCTCTCTCAGGGGACTTCCTGAAGGAGCCCCGTGTGTATGTGTCTCTCTCTTTCTCTCTCAGGGGACTTCCTGAAGGAGCCTCATGTGTATGTGTCTCTCTCTTTCTCTCTCAGGGGACTTCCTGAAGGAGCCTCATGTGTATGTGTCTCTCTCTTTCTCTCTCAGGGGACTTCCTGAAGGAGCCTCGTGTGTATGTGTCTCTCTCTTTCTCTCTCAGGGGACTTCCTGAAGGAGCCTCGTGTGTATGTGTCTCTCTCTTCTCTCTCAGGGGACTTCCTGAAGGAGCCTCATGTGTATGTGTCTCTCTCTTTCTCTCTCAGGGGACTTCCTGAAGGAGCCTCATGTGTATGTGTCTCTTTCTCTCTCAGGGGACTTCCTGAAGGAGCCTCGTGTGTATGTGTCTCTCTCTTTCTCTCTCAGGGGACTTCCTGAAGGAGCCTCATGTGTATGTGTCTCTTTCTCTCTCAGGGGACTTCCTGAAGGAGCCTCATGTGTATGTGTCTCTCTCTTTCTCTCTCAGGGGACTTCCTGAAGGAGCCTCATGTGTATGTGTCTCTCTCTTTCTCTCTCAGGGGACTTCCTGAAGGAGCCTCATGTGTATGTGTCTCTTTCTCTCAGGGGACTTCCTGAAGGAGCCTCATGTGTATGTGTCTCTCTCTTTCTCAGGAGACTTCCTGAAGGAGCCTCATGTGTATGTGTCTCTTTCTCTCTCAGGGGACTTCCTGAAGGAGCCTCGTGTGTATGTGTCTCTCTCTTTCTCAGGAGACTTCCTGAAGGAGCCTCATGTGTATGTGTCTCTCTCTTTCTCAGGAGACTTCCTGAAGGAGCCTCATGTGTATGTGTCTCTTTCTCTCTCAGGGGACTTCCTGAAGGAGCCTCGTGTGTATGTGTCTCTCTCTTTCTCAGGAGACTTCCTGAAGGAGCCTCATGTGTATGTGTCTCTCTCTTTCTCAGGAGACTTCCTGAAGGAGCCTCATGTGTATGTGTCTCTTTCTCTCTCAGGGGACTTCCTGAAGGAGCCTCGTGTGTATGTGTCTCTCTCTTTCTCAGGGGACTTCCTGAAGGAGCCTCATGTGTATGTGTCTCTCTCTCTCTCAGGGGACTTCCTGAAGGAGCCTCATGTGTATGTGTCTCTTTCTCTCTCAGGGGACTTCCTGAAGGAGCCTCGTGTGTATGTGTCTCTCTCTTTCTCTCTCAGGGGACTTCCTGAAGGAGCCTCGTGTGTATGAAGACCCTCTGGACTTCAAGACGTTGAAGAGTTTCATGGAGTCTCAGCTGGAGGATTACAATCTGACCCCTGGAGTGGTGATAGTCAGCATAGTACCAATGAATACTGCATATCACACAAAACTGTCAAATACAAATGGCACAGTCAGTATGACTGCAAATTCCACAGCACAGCCATACAAAATACGGCCAACGCATCCTGTCACCACACATCCCTGCTGCTTGCTCTTACTTTGGCTCTTACTTTCCATGGAAATGAATAGCTTCATTTTGGTATCTTACCAATGAGTAGGGTGTCCAATAAAAAAAACACATCTCTTGACCAATGTGTAAAACGATAAGTTAACTCTGTAGATAATCCTAGAAGAAAACCAATGGTCCACGCCCCATGTCTCTATCATAAGGCGTTTCAACATTATTGGAGTTTTTAACCTTGTAGGATGGTCAAAATTAAGGTGAGTAAATCAATGAAAGCCAGAGAAAGAATTGTCATAAATCAGGAAAATAGCATGGTGTCAGCTAGGCTGGATGCTGTGCGAGAATGAAGGCTACCGGATAGGCTTACCATTGAACTCATCTTTCTTCTCGAATCCGGATGACATAAAACAATATAGGTAAGATAGATATTGATTTTGAGACATGACATGTAGTATTTTATTATTAATGTGAAGTTCCTGTTCTTTTTCGAAGATTTCTCACAAAACGTCAGTGGAGCATTGAGCGTACCCCAAGCTTTTTATTGTCAAAGCCTTTTACATTCAATTCAGCTCTGTCATGGCAATTTAGCACGTGGAACAACTTGGAACCACAAAATGTAAAATCCTCAAAAGTTTCAACAATAAAGCTGGCCCGCTCTGTCAACAGAGCTGGGTGCTTATTATCGGATATATTGCATTGAAATCAGACTTTTTAGATGTAATGTTGATGATGTGTTAGAGAAAGACCCCTCTGAACAATTCAGATCATAAATAATCATATCTGTCTCGGTGAAATGTATTTAATAGCACAAGGAAGTGAAATGTCATAACCAAAGTGAGTTTTCACTCTTGGCAGAGTAGGTGGACTCCCTACCATGAGTCAGGTAGAAGTGGGTGTTGGTGTCTAGCTTTGCTGATCAAATAAACCATATGTGTGTTCCCTCGGTGGTCGGGGGCACAGAGCCTTTCCAAGATGGCCGCCTCCATCTGTGAGTACCTGGTCTTCCAGGTGGAGGTCACCAAGAAGTACTGCAAGCAGGAGTTACGAGAACATTATATATGACCTACTGACAGACATGGCTTGAAATAATATTTGAAATCATTTTAAATACTTTGTCTGTGCTTGATTGAGCTTGCCTGGCACAATGGAACCAAGAGAAAGCCAGTCTAAAGCAAACACTTTTAGTACTTGGACCCAGGCAGGCCTACTGCACTTATACGTACTACTCTTCGCATACTGTATATCAGTGTTTCCCAACCCTTTTTAGTTACTGTACCACCAACTGAATGTTACCCAACTGGAGTACCCCTGAAGTACCCCCTCATGTGCATTTTACCAGTAGGACTATGGCCTCATGAGTCTTCTCAAGTACCCCCCTTGTGGATAGGCCAAGTACCACCAGGAGTCCTAGTACCCCTGGTTGGGAACCACTGCTCTGTAGCACACTGGGGTTTAGATCGAGTGAGAGATTTTCCAGGTGACTGCACTTCACACAGAGGTTGTGAGACAGGATATATTTGGACCTGTTTTGCAAGAGCAACCCATTTGTCGAATTTGGGTGATTTGCCAACAGCAAGGCATTTGTTAATAACATAATTGCACTGAATTACAGCGTGCTGCTCGGCACTGCTTGGTCCCTGAGCGTTTAATATGAATGGAGTCAGACCGACAGCCTTATGTTCTGCAGTCAGTTGAACGTATTTTTCCACAGTTGCTTTGTGGTTAGTTTCTATTTGAATCACTTTACTTTTCCTCGTGTAGTTTCAGAGATGGGATTGATTTTGATTGATCGTTCACGAATCTCCTGCTTTTCTGACGTCAGAGTTTAGAGACGTCCCTGTAAACCAATATCCTATTCTTCCTGATTGGACTTTTCATCTTGTACTGACTCTTGGTCACGTACCAAGAGTTT
Source organism: Oncorhynchus tshawytscha (assembly GCF_018296145.1). Lineage (NCBI taxonomy): Eukaryota > Metazoa > Chordata > Actinopteri > Salmoniformes > Salmonidae > Oncorhynchus > Oncorhynchus tshawytscha. Next base: position 49,788,500 of record NC_056440.1, on the reverse strand, counting down.
GTACTAAATCGGCAGTATTTCAGTCTTTCCTTCCCAGCACTTTGCAACAACGGCTGACACTCAGACATGAAGGAGTTGTAGGGGCTGACGGGTGTGGACAACAAGCCCACAGTGATTCTGTTCAACGCCACCCAGATAGTAAACCTGTCGTTCCCGGGGGACATCAACAACATCATCAGCTCTGGAGAGGTGTCCAACCTCAAACAGAGCTCCAAGAGGCACCACTACTAAAAAATGTTAATACAATGCAACATTTGCATCTGCTATTTTCAGAGGGAACAACACAGACAATAATGATTACATGGTTGACTTTACACGGGTGCTAGTGAAGTCAATGTCTTCTGGAAAAGTCACCTCAAAACATGACAGGTAAAAAGTCTTCTAGTGCTTTCCAACGTCTGGTAGCCTAGTTTGTGTATTAACCTCTGACCCTGACCTTTCTGTCCAGTGCTCTGTCCGACTCACCCAGGGAAGACAACATCATCGAGACGCCAGACTCCATGTTTAACGACCTGATAGAGTGAGGAACAACAACCTACACATCGTCCTTTGTATGAGGCCTGTGGGAGAGCCCTACAGATACATTTCAGCTAAAGGATGTACAGCACCTGCTGTATCTCACCAAGAACAGAAGTGTCAAATTTACAAAGCACGGAACACATTCAACAATAAGGGTTTGAGATAGAGATGAAAGCTTTTCCTGCGGCATCAAGCTGTGCTAATGGACGGCAATGTACCAAAGCATAGCCAAGGTTCTCTCATTATCTGTTTCCCTTTCATAAAGCGTGGCTCTCTCTCTGAGTGTGTGAACCCCACACTGCTGCACAACTGGTCCTCAATATTACAGCATTGACAGCAACATTTGCACACAATGGTTACGTCTCGAATGGCAATCTATCCCTGTTTTGTGGCCAACATTTGACCAGGGCCCTGGACACTCCTTATGAATGAGCTTGTTATTAATGGCTGATGTGCGTCTCTTGTCTTGCAAATTAGTTTCTGTGTTTAGGGTGACAGCATTTTAGCCTGAGGTTCGCTGAGATTAGAAATGACAGGGTGGATACGACAAGACGTCTGGGTCAGACACACATGCACACACACACACATACTAACACCAGTCTGTCTCGGCTCTCATTAGTGGGACAGATCAGTGGTCACACATAATACCACTAATTGGGCTGGCAGGGCCCATTACCCAGAGCTAATCACCATGCCTTGGCTGTTGGCTTCAGGGCTTCCATCCCTTCATTCCTCCACCTCTGACCAGTATTAGTGGCTGGGAGTTGGACAGAACCTTAGCAACTCAACGCAGTCACACCATGGCTGGCTGTGATGGCATGACAGCCATTAGCCAGCTAAACCTAGTGGCTCAGACAATGGAGTTTGGGTCTTGGCGGCCGTCATGTTTAATGGATTTAAGTCGCTTTTTTCCAAAAGCTCAAAGAGCTTTTCATCATTCACGTCATTCACCATCACATTGGTGTGTAACACCTACCTGGGTAATGCACGACACCCATTAGCCATCCTGCTGTGTTCCGGTCAAATTGGACCGATTTAAAAGTTCTCTTTCTGAAAAATGTAGTTCATTCAATCTGATTGTCATAAGGTTCCATGACTTTGTCCACACAGGGCATCTGAACACACAAAATACATTTGGATGATTTTCATTACATTTTGGGTGTTTTATCTAACTTTTATACACCTGCAGTGTTCCTGGTCATAAATGACCAGTCATTAGAAATGAATGGGTGAGTCTACAATTAGTGTATAAAATTGAGTTCAGGCACATACCCATTCATCAGATGGACACACTTCCTCTCCCAGACCCCCACATGCATGTGTGTTTGAGCACACACACACACAACAATCGCAACATTGTTTCAATAATATACAGAACCTTTCTCACAGCTCTGGTTTATAAAGCTTTATTGAGGCCTTGCTCACAATTCATTCTGTGGCAGCACAATGACCAAACAATATACTGTATGTGAGGCTCTTGCTCATATATTTAATCATGACACTGGTGAGGAGGAGAGAGTCCGTGTTAAACTTTGACACAAAGTAGTCTGTGATAAATAGCACAATTTGTTTAATCTGATTTAATATGCTATAGTAAAAATAATCCAGAGATTAGGGTTAAGGCACAAGAAGACTCAGAACGCCACACAACAGATTCACTTTTATTGAAATGTATAGTATTCTTTGGAACTGATGTGTGTGCTGGTGTACCACAGGAACACAGCACATTCGGAAAGTATTCAGATCCTTTGACTTTTTCCCACATTTTGTTGTGTTACAGCCTTATTCGAAAATTTGTGGGGGAAAAAAAATCGTATCAATCTATACACCATTACATTTTTGAAATATCTATTAACATACTTCAGTAGTGGTTACTTTGCAGCAATTCGACCATGAAGGCCTGATTCACGCAGTTCTCCTGATTCTCCTCTGAACAGTTGATGTTGAGATGTGTCTGTTACTTGAACTCTGTGAAGCATTTATTTGGGCTGCAATCTGAGGTGCAGTTAACTCTAATGAATTTATCCTCTGCAGCAGAGGTAACTGTGTCTTCCTTTCCTGTGGAGGTCCTCATGAGAGCCAGTTTCATCATAACTCTTGATGGTTTTTGAGACTGCATTTCCGCATTGACTGACATTCATGTCTTAAAGAAATGATGGACTGTCGTTTCTCTTTGCTTATTTGAGCTGTTCTTGCCATATATTGGACTTGGTATTTTACCAAATAGGGCTATGTTCTGTATACCACCCCTACCTTGTCACAACACAACTGATTGGCTCAAACGCATTAAGAAATAAATACATTCCACAAATGAACTTGTAACAAGGAACACCTGTTAATTGAAATGCATTCCAGGTGACTAACTAATGAAGCTGGTTGAGAGAATGCCAAGAGTGTGCAAAGCTGTCATCAAGGCAAAGGGTGGCTACTTGAAGAATCTGAAATATAAAATGTATTTAGATTTTTTTAACACTTTTTTGGTTACTACATGAATCCATATGTGTTATTTCAGAGTTTTGTTGTCTTCACTATTATTTTACAATGTATAAAATAGCAAAAATAAAGAAAAACCCTGGAATGAGTAGGTATTCTAAAACTTTTGACTGGTCCTGCATATAATGTTGTAAGAAGATTGCGGTAATGTTTACAGCCAGAGATACGTTCCTGGCCACATGACCTGATCGGGAAAACCTCTTGCTTCTTTTCATTTTGCATAACGTTTCAATAATGTTATATTGTGTTTTAATGATGTCTTAGGGAGGGATGGAGGAACAGAGAGGGAGAGAGAGATAGAGGAACAGAGAGGGAGAGAGAGTAACAGCTGCTTATTGTACACACGTACACACACCGAATACAACCCGTGTAGACCTTAACATTACATTTTACTTCCAAGCCCTTAACCAACAATGTAGAATTGTTTTTAGAAAGTAAGTAAGAAAATATTTGCTAACAAAAATGTACTAACCTGAAGTAAGACCAAAAGTAACACAATAAAATAACAATAACAAGGCTATATACAGGGGCTAGCGGTATCGAGTCAATATGCGGGGGTACAGGTTAGAGGTCATTTGTACATGTAGTTAGGGGTGAAGTGACTATGCATAGATAATAAACAGCGAGTAGCAGCGGTGTGAAACAGGAGGTCAATGCAAATAGTCTGGGTAGCCATTTGATGAACTGTTTAACACACACACACACACACACACACACCGTGTGAAAACTCAGAGAGGTACTGTACGGGCTTGGAGAGGAGGGGAGAAGAGGCCTGTCTGTGTGGGAAATACTTACTATGCTGCTTCTCTGAAGTGTGAATGAGTCTGAGTGAGTGTGGATGAGAGGACGTGTGCGTGTTTGTGTTTCTGATAGGTACTCAGGCGCTTTATGTGACCACGAGTACAGTAAAAATCCGGTCTTCTTGTGCTACATGGAGCCTTTCCTCTCCAACTCCTGAGATGAGATGGTGTCTAGTATCTGGATGAAATAGGTTAGTGAGAATGTCACTGTCTGGATTTTGCTATACTCTTTCACAGCACAACAGTAAGCCAAAGTGTATTTATGTGTCTATATTATTCACTGTTACCTGTTAGGTACCACCTCTCGCTCTCACACACACATTTAGCCACACCTCCCTTTCTTTCTCTTTCTCTCTCACTTTCCCCTCCGTCAGGTGCATGAGGTACGTGAGTTGGAGGTGCCGTGTTCTCCAGGGTTTAGTTTCGCTGTGTTCCTGTCCAAGCCCACGGCCGTGAGGGACTGGGACATCCAGGGTCTGCCTTCCGACGCCTTCTCCACCAAGAACAGAGTCATCATCCCCTGCGACAACCGGTCAGACACCACGCACATATATGCAATCCATAGAGACTCTAGTATCTTTATTAAATTCTCTCCGTCTGTCTGTTCTCAGTGCTTAGTTTCAGATCTATAATAGTACTTCAGTAGTCTAGACAAGACAAAATCTTACACCTATCAAACAAAGCTCACAACTATCTTAGTCTCACAGACCTTACTGATAAGGCTAAGAAGTGGCTTGATAGTGTAACTAGTTGTGTTGCTGACTGGTGTTTCCCATTCTTCGTTTTTTTCAAGATGGCCCCTGGTGGTGGACCCACATGGTCAAGCCCTGAAGTGGATCAAAAAACATTGAGATGGAGAGAACGAGACCTGCTTTGTACATCTATAACGTAACACACACACAGACATCGTCTCTATAATCACTCTCACATTTCTCTGTCTACTTTCATGATATTGACTTCACACTCTGCTTGTGTGTTTGTCTACAAATTCAATATAACATGAATATGAAGTATGTTCCTTTTCATTCTCAAAGCTTTTTCTCTTGCTCTCCTCACCCTTGACCTTTACCATGTTTACCGTAGTGAAAGGTCACAAGGTCCCTGAAAACATGCATCGCTTACAGTACCAACAACCTCCATTGTACTCCCTCTATAATAGCTATATCCCCTCAAGGAGCCAAATGGGCGCCAGATTCCCCACAGTAAGGCCATCAACAAAGCATTAAGACTAAAGTGTAGTAAAGTGCATTCACCTCTCGTTTGAGACAACTCTTTACATTTGACTGCTGTTAGTCAAGACCAGTAGGCTTCCTTTATCAGATAAGATCCTTTTAGCACAGAGACACACACACACACACACACTGAGACCCAGGTGAACAAGAAGGAAGTCATATTTTTCTCCCCAGCTCTGTGGTTTCTCTCCTCCTTTCTTCATGAACTTGTTTTATGTGTTCCTTCTGGCACTTCAGGAAGCAGTTTGCCCCTCTCTGTTAGTGAAGTCTTCAAAAAGGATTTTCTGTCTGTCTGTCTGTCTGTCTGCCTGTCTGTCTGTCTGTCTGTCTGTGGGTTGATAATGAGTGGTGGGGAAGGGAGGGAGGGGGAGAGAGTGTTTCAGAGTCTGGACCAGTCTATTGGTCACCATGCCTTTCACCCATGTCTCTCCAGGACCTCTACCTACCCCCCCCCTTCTCTGGCCAATTTCACTTCTGTCCACTGACCAGGACCTCTACCTACCCCCTCTTCTCTGGCCAATTTCACTTCTGTCCACTGTCCAGGACCTCTACCTACCCCCCTCTTCTCTGGCCAATTTCACTTCTGTCCACTGTCCAGGACCTCTACCTACCCCCCTCTTCTCTGGCCAATTTCACTTCTGTCCACTGTCCAGGACCTCTCTCTCTCCTGTGTTCTCTGTTCTTTCTATTCCTCTCTGACCTTTCAGTCCTCTCTCGAACCGCTTTCAGCCTGGTCTCATACGCATAACTCCACTCCAATGCTCTCCTACAATACGGCCAAAACGCTGACATTTAGAGACAATTGGGCATTGGCTTTAAGAGCAATGGCTTTAACAGTGGTAACAGTCGTGAAACAGGCGGCAGGTAGCCTAGCGGTTAACAGCGTTGGGTCAGTTACCGAAAGGGTGCTCGTTTGAATACCTAAGTGAAAAATCTGTCTATGTGCCCTTGAGCAAGACACTTCACCCTAATTGCTCCTATAAGTGCCTCTGGATAACAGCGTCTGCAAAATGACAAATGTAAACAATGTCTACTCCTGTCTGTCTGTCTAGGCCTGCTTCGGCTAACTTTTTATGCTCACCAGCTACGATTCCATCCAATTGGCGACACATTTTGATGCAAATATTCTAAAATTGGCATAAAGAACATAGGCGTATTTTCCCACCAGCAGTGTGTTTCTTCCAAACAGAATTGTTGCAGATGAAAATCAGTGTGTGATGACGTAGTGCACATAAAATATGATTTTTCGCTTACGTTTTCATGTACCAAATAAAGATCTAAAGATCAATGTGTTACTGTCTCCATCTCAACTCTACCGATAGTTTTGTCACTTCAAGACTGTTGGAATAGCATTCCAGGTGAAGCTGGTTGAGAGAATGCCAAGAGTGTGCAAAGCTGTCATCAAGGCGGGTGGCTACTTTGAAGAATCTCAAATATATAATATATTCTGATTTGTTTCACACTTTTTGGTTACTACATGATTCCATATGTGTTATTTCATAGTTTTGATATCTTCACTATTATTCTACAATGTTTGAAAATAGTAAAAATAAAGAAAACCCCTTGAATGAGTAGGTGTGTCCAAACTTTTGACTGTTACTGTATATCTCAATGTTTCTGTCTCTCTCTCACTTTATCTCTCTCCCTCTGCCTCCCCCTCTCTCAGGGTCTAAAAGTGATAGACCTTCAGATGCTAGACTTCCTTCGTATCTTGGAGAATGCTGTTTAGTTTGGTTCCCGGTTCTGCTGCAGAACGTCCAGTGGGAACTAGACCCTTCATTGACCCCCATCCTCAACAAGTCACAAGTCACTTCAATGTCCTTGAGCTGCTCTTGTCTATTAATGTTCTGTATTATGTCATGGTTCATGTTTTGTGTTGGACCCCAGGAGAGTAGCTGGTGCTTTCGCAACAGCTAATGAGGATCCTAATAAAAAAACAAATACCAAGCTGTCCACTCTCACTATACCCCAGAGATCTCCACCAATACCACCATCGTCAACTGTGCTGTCAAGACACAGGTCGGTACGCGTGTGTGTGTGTGTGTTGTGTGTGTGTGTGTGTGTGTGTGTGTGTGTGTGTGTGTGTGTGTGTGTGTGTGTGGGTGTGGGTGGGTGTGTGTGTGTGTGTGTGTGTGTGTGTGTGTGTGTGTGTGTGTGTGTGTGTGTGTGTGTGTGTGTGTGTGTGTGTGTGTGTGTGTGTGTGTGTGTGTGGGTGTGTGGGTGGGTGTGTGTGTGTGTATGTCATCTGTACATACAGGTTTTAATGTCTGGAATAATGTGTCTATGTAAGTGGTGCATGAGTGGATGCTCATAACGGTGTGTATGCATGTTTCTAACGTGTGCGTGCATACATACAGTATTGCGTGTGTATGTGCATGTGTGTTTTCGCCTGTCCCTATCCATGTGTGTATTTTGTGTGTATGTATGTGTTTCTAACCTTGTGTATCTGGTGTTTGTGTGTTTCTAACCGTATGATGTGTGTGTGTGTGTGTGTGTGTGTGTGTGTGTGTGTGTGTGTGTGTGTGTGTGTGTGTGTGTGTGTGTGTGTGTGTGTGTGTGTGTGTGTGTGTGTGTGTGTGGGTGGGTGTGTGTGTGTGTGTGTGTGTGTCAGGGCCTGGGGCCCAGCTCCTAGGGATCTGGGTGAAGAAGGAGCGTCCAGAGTCAACATCGCCTCTGGCAAGAGGAGAACTGAGAGGTTGTATACAAGATCCTCAGGTTCCTACTAGACTAATAGTAATACTGCACTACTATACTGACCCATTCCCACTGCCTAACTGTCTGTCAATGCCCTAGCTACAATTTCCACATGACCTTTAATGTCATGTTCTAGTCATTTAGCTGGTTATTTCATTTATTTTATTCAGAGTGATTTGCAATACGTGCATTAAAAATAAAAAATAAGCCATCATATACAGTTATCAATACCTTTCCAGGTGAAGCCGCCTTCAAAAACGTGCTGGTAGAGCATCCCAACGTCCCAGGGTATTTCCTATTGTTCTCTACGTAAATCCGACATACTCCATTTAGTATCATATGTTATGTTTCGTATGTTTAGGGTGGTTGGATGGATGGGTGGGTGTATAATGCAAATGTCTAGCAACCAAAAGGTTATGAGTTCAAACCACATCACAGACAACCTTAGCATTTTAGCTAAAGCAACTTTTCAACTACTTACTACTTTTGAGCTACTGGGCATGTTAGCTACCGCTTCCCCTCACCTTAACCCTTAACCCACTTTAGGAATATGAACCCAACATGGCCAGAGAAGGTGGTGAGGAAGGTAATATGCAATAGTTATGAAAATGTATATGCATTATGTTAATAAAGGAAATATTGTTTACTAAAGACCAAAAGACGTACAGAGAACCTGTTCTAGTGTTAATGCTCTCCGGATCGAATCACAGAGAGCAAGATACTTGAAATAGTTTGTTTATTTACTGCTGTAAATTGGGTCGAATGAATTGAGAGACGAGACTTAGACCTATAGGCTACTTCGCTAGTATGAAGTCATCACCGTCAGAAAAGGTGAGGAATTTATTTTGCAGTGATGGAAATAAAATAGGAAATAGATGCCTATTTGTAACTATTTTAGAATCCAAATATGCTAAAAAAAATGGATCTTCACTCTTCTCAAATGAGTGCATCTTGTTATTATATTGACCTTTTTTTGGGGCTACTTTTGCCTTATTTGCAATGCAAAACTTCAACCTCTTGAAACTGTGCGTGTGTATGGTTGAAAGTTTGCGGGAGGATAGGCACTTTGTCACATCACGTACTTATAAATACCACGTTTTGCATGAAAACTGACATGCATGTTTGAGGGCATATTTTGTGTTTACACAACATTTATAAACGAGGCCCCAGGTGCGCGAGATAACTTTACCGGCATCATAGCATATGTACCGGTGAATCGCTATGACATATGGAATACTAGTGATAGTGTAATCAATGTGTACTAACTACGTTAAAAAAAAATTATGAACGAGTTAAATTATTAGTCATATTAATTGTTCAGTCATATTCAGGTCCTGATTGGTCAACAAGCTTAATTGACGTGTCAAATAGTGTACTATTTGTATATCTTTTGACACGCAAAGACCCACACACTCTCTCTCTCTCTTGCTGAGGCACTAGTCATGCCTAGCACGTAGCAGTGTTTGCCTCTGTCACTGCCACTGCTTGCCTTTATTTCATTACGTTAATTAGATCACACAAAGTTCAGCTCAATATTAAAATTATAACCCGCTGGAATTGGCTGCCTTCATTTTCCCTCTCAGCTGTTAAAATCTATTGTTTATCTTAAACCCATTTATGCCATTATGATTCATTGTTGTTTTGGTTGGAAAGTTTAGTTTCACAAGTGTTACTGTTATTTCATGTTGATGAAAACATCTGACCAACTCTCTGTCTTTCCCGCTCTTTCACCCCGCTGACTTCTTTACCTTCCATCCTTCTTCTCTCCCCTCCCTGTCTTTCTCTCTCCCCACCTCTGACTCCTTCTTCTCTCTCCCCCTCCCTGTCTTTCTCTCTCCCCACCTCTTCCCAACTCTCTGACTCCTTCTTCTGCCCCCTCCCTTTCCCTCTCCACCCCTTCTCACTTCTCTGACTCCTTCTTCTCTCCCCGTCCCGTCATTCTCTCTCCCCACCTCTTCCCACTTCTCCGACTCCTTCCTCTCTCCCCCTCCCTCTTTCTCCCTCCCTACTTCTTCCCACATCTCGACTCCTTCTTCTCTCCCACATTCCTCTATCTTCCTCCTTAATCTCTTTCTGTCTCTCTATGTTCCATACTCTACTCTACTCTCCTCATTCCTTCCCTCTTCCTCCCATTCTACCTCCCTGACCACTCCCTCTGTCTCCTCCAGGTGAGTGGGAGAATGCTTTTAATGAGCTCCAGGGGATGTTGATAGTGCACTCTCTGCATCAGGATCGCTTCACCTTCTGTGTCACCTCCTTCGTGTGTGTGTGTGTGTGTGTGTGTGTGTGTGTGTGTGTGTGTGTGTGTGTGTGTGTGTGTGTGTGTGTGTGACGGAGACTGTGAGTGGCACTCTGAGGAGACCGTTTGATCCCCCTCATGCTTTCTGTTTCACTCTGTCTCACTCCCACGCTGACACGTTCATCGTCAATGACAGCTGAGGAAACTGGCACAAGATGGCTACCAGCGAGAGCCAGCAATATACCTGTGTAATGCGGTGGTCCATTTTGAGATGTGTCATTCTTAGGTCCTGAAGTTATTCATTAGGTCCGTCACCCTAAGTTTTTTAGCCTTCCCTCCCTCCCTCCCTCCCTCCTCCCTCCCTCCCTCCCTCCCTCCCTCCCTCCCTCCCTCCCTCCTCCCTCCCTCCCTCCCTCCCTCCATCCATCCTCCGGGAGGGAAGTCCAACATGGTGACAGAGTCAGTTCATAGGCTGTGCCCACCCTGTGCTCTACAGGAAGCTGCTCTTGCTTTCTGTTTCTTCCACAGCATCCTCCTGAAGAGGAGGAAGTTCCTTAAGCTGGGCTGGAACATTTTTTGCACTAACTTTTGACTCGTCACTTATGCTGCTGTTACTGTTTATTATCTATCCTGTTGCCTAGTTTATCCCTACCTATATGTACATACGTACCTCAATTACCTCGTACTCCTGCACATCGACTCGATACTGGTACCCCGTGTATATAGTCGTTACTCATTGTGGATTTATTTCTATTTATTTCTATTATTTCTCCTTTTTTCTCTCTGCATTGTTGGGAAGGGCTGGTAAGTAAGCATTTTACTGTTAGCCTACACTCGTTGTTTACCAATCATGTGACAAATAAAATGAGATTTTCCTGAGGGAGACCTGGTCGAGAGGGGAAGCTCATCTTCCATGTACAACCTCCTGAAGTTCTGAAAGACCATAGACCGTGAGCACTACCCAGTGGCCACAAGTATTATTACAGCCACTGCCCTCCAAGAGTGGAATAATTCTCCAGCACCCAGACCTACACAAGTGTTTCCTAGTTTACAGTCTTCTCCTCTCTCCCCTGTAGACTCTCCTCTCCCACCTACTACATCCCCCAGGACAGGCCCCAGTCCTCTTACAGGGTTAGGGTTATTGTTATGTAGTGTTAACAGTATGATTCTCTCTCTAGTCTCTCTCTCCCCACCTACTACATCCCCCAGGACAGGCCCCAGTCCTCTTACAGGGTTAGGGGGTTATTGTTATGTAGTGTTAACAGTATGATTCTCTCTCTAGTCTCTCTCCCCACCTACTACATCCCCAGGACAGGCCCCAGTCCTCTTAGGGGTTATTGTTATGTAGTGTTAACAGTATGGTTTCTCTCTAGTCTCTCCTCTCTCCCCACCTACTACATCCCCCAGGACAGGCCCCAGTCCTCTTACAGGGTTAGGGTTATTGTTATGTAGTGTTAACAGTATGGTTCTCTCTAGTCTCTCCTCTCTCCCCACCTACTACATCCCCCAGGACAGGCCCCAGTCCTCTTACAGGGTTAGGGGTTATTGTTATGTAGTGTTAACAGTATGGTTCTCTCTCTAGTCTCTCTCTCCCCACCTACTACATCCCCAGGACAGGCCCCAGTCCTCTTACAGGGTTAGGGGTTATTGTTATGTAGTGTTAACAGTTTGGTTCTCTCTAGTCTCTCTCTCCCCACCTACTACATCCCCAGGACAGGCCCCAGTCCTCTTACAGGGTTAGGGGTTATTGTTATGTAGTGTTAACAGTATGGTTCTCTCTCTAGTCTCTCTCTCCCCACCTACTACATCCCCAGGACAGGCCCCAGTCCTCTTACAGGGTTAGGGGTTATTGTTATGTAGTGTTAACAGTATGGTTCTCTCTAGTCTCTCTCTCCCCACCTACTACATCCCCAGGACAGGCTCCAGTCCGCTTACAGGGTTAGGGGTTATTGTTATGTAGTGTTAACAGTATGGTTCTCTCTCTAGTCTCTCTCTCCCCACCTGCTACATCCCCCAGGACGGACCCACCTTCCAGCTACGGAGCACCCGGAGGTGTTCGGCCAGCACCCCATCGCCGAGCTCCCGAGTGGCGCAGCGGTCTAAGGCATTGCATCGCAGTGCTAGAGGCATCCCTACAGACCCTTGTTCGATCCCAGGCAGTATCACAACTGGCTGTGATCGGGAGTCACATAGGGCGGCGCACAATTGGCCTAGCATCGTCCGGGTTTTGGGAGGGTTTGACCGGGGTAGGCCGTCATTGTAAAATAAGAATTTGTTCCTAACAAACTTGCCTAATTAAATAAAGGTTGAAAAGAAATGTGAAGGGATATGGTCACTAGTGTAACCAGGAGGGGAGAACACACTAAACTTATCAGTCTTGAGCCATGTTTCAGTCAGGCCAATCACATCAAGTTTATGATCAGTGATTAGTTAATTTACGATGACAGCCTTAGAAGTGAGGGATCTAACATGAAGTAGTCCTATTTTGAGATGTGAGATATTATCACGATCTCGTTCAATAATGGCAGGAATGGAGGAGGTCTTTATTCCAGTGAGATTGCTAAGGCGAACACCGACATGTTTAGTTTTGCCTGACCTAGTTCGAGACACAGACAGTCTCAATGGGGAAAGCTGGGCTGACTACACTGACTGTGCTAGTGGCAGACTCCGCTAAGCTGGCAGGCTGGCTAACAGCCTGGTGCTTGGCCTGCCCCCTATCTCATTGTGGAGCTAGAGGATATGAGAGCACCCCTCCAGTTGGATGGAGTCTGTCACTTCTCAGCAGGCCAGGCTTGGTCCTGTTTGTGGGGGTCCCAGAACGAGGGCCATTTATCTACAAATTCTATATTTTGGGAGGGGCAGAAAACAGTTTTCAGCCAGTGATTAAGTTGTGCTCTAGACTCTGCTGTAGAGCTCATACTCCCCATAACTGGAAGGGGGCCAGAGATAAATACTCGAAGCCAACACGCTGAAGTTATGTTGGGCTTGGTAATCTCTGACTGTTTCATCTTCACATCGTTGGTGACGATGTGGATAAAAATATTCCTATACCATCCACACTTTTCGCCAGTTTTAGCCTCAGCCAGCACCATCTTCAGACCGACGTTTTAGCCTCAGCCAGCACCATCTTCAGACCGACGTTTACGTCAGTAGCCCTTCCCCTGGGTGTCATGTATGCTTGCTCTCCGGCCTCTAGGTCTCCAGGCTGATCGCTTATGGCGCACGCCACCTGACTCCATCACCTCCTTGATTACCTGCCCTTTATATGTCACTCTCTTTGGTTTCTTCCCCAGTCGTCATTGTTCCTGTTCCTGTTCCATGTACTGTTTGTTTCATTTATTTATTGAATGTTTTCACTCCCTGAACTTGCTTCCCGACTCTCAGCATATATCGTTACACTGGTAAACAATGTATGATCACTGGATGATTCTTTTTAAGTCTAATACTGCGGGTAATGGAGTCGCCAATGACTAGGGTTTTCAATTTTTTACACCTAATGGTGGGAATCTTTGGCGGCTCAGACCGAACGTTATTTTTGCACACATGTAGCCTTGTGCACTTGATCGATGTCTATAGTGGCATTCTGCAGCGATACACCGTCCCATCTGGTTTGGGCTTAGTGGGACTATCATTTGTTTTTCAACGGGACAATGACTCAACACACCTCCAGGCTGCGTAATGGCTATTTGACCAAGAAGGCGATTGCTGCATCAGATGACGTGGCATCCACAATCACCCGACCTCAACCCAATTAATTGCAGGGAGGCAAACTGGTGAGGGCCCAAAAAACGATGCACTTTGTTGTTGCACTGAAACATGCAAAACATCCCTGCTAGGGAAATGTAGGTTTTAACTAATTAAACAACAAAGAATATGATCTACATGATCCGTCTCTGTGTGTAAAATAAAAAGTGGTTCATGTGAACCTGACTCACAGCTACAAAATGTAAAGAAAGCAATCCAACGTTATTTGTTGCCTAGACTTTACAGCAAATGACACTTGAGAAAAAACAATCCACTAATATTTCAGTTAGCCATGACAGCTTTTATAATTGAATGCTTGTGACCACACACATCTAAATATTGCACTTGGGGAAAAAAACATCTTAAAGTAGAAATAGAATGAAACAAACAGGCATTCTATTTTTGCTCTATTATAGTGACCACTTTAGACATCGATCAAGTGCACTAGGCTACATGTGTGCAGAAATAACGTTCACTGAGTAAGAAATATATAATCTCCCCTCACTCACTCACACACACACGTGTTACTATCTGGTTCAACACAACAAAAACGATATATTTGGGCTACACTGCACATTATTACATTGAACACTGTCTGCCTGTGGACATCTGTTCTACAATGTGCCAGCAAAAGCGGGAAATAGGGAAAGTGTGTTCCGTTCCTTTCTCCTCTATAGTGGCATCCAGTTTAACTTCTTGCGTCGAGCCATCCCGGATCCGGGATCGTGAATACAGCCTCAAGCTCATTACCATAACGCAACGTTAACTATTCATGAAAATCGCAAATGAAATGAAATTAATATGCTAGCTCTCAAGCTTAGCCTTTTGTTAACAACACTGTCATCTCAGATTTTCAAAATATGCTTCTCAACCATAGCAAAACAAGCATTTGTGTAACAGCTAGCGCAGCTAGCGTAGCATTTAGCGTTAGCATCAGCAGGCAACATTTTCACAAAAAACAGAAAATCATTCAAATAAAATCATTTACCTTTGAAGAACTTCAGATGTTTTCAATGAGGAGACTCTCAGTTAGATAGCAAATGCTCAGTTTTTCCTGAAAGATTATTTGTTTAGGAGAAATCGCTCCGTTTGGTGCGTCACGTTTAGCTACGAAAAAAACCTGTATCCAGGAGTGTAATTATCCCTGCAGCTCATTAGCATAACACAACATTAACTATTCATGAAAATCGCAAATTAAATTAAATTAATATGCTAGCTCTCAAGCTTAGCCTTTTGTTAACAACACTGTCATCTCAGAATTTCAAAATATGCTTCTCAACCATAGCAAAACAAGCATTTGTGTAACAGCTAGCGCAGCTAGCATAGCATTTAGCGTTAGCATCAGCAGGCAACATTTTAACAAAAACCAGAAAATAATAAATAAAATCATTTACCTTTGAAGAACTTCAGATGTTTTCAATGAGGAGACTCTCAGTTAGATAGCAAATGCTCAGTTTTTCCTGAAAGATTATTTGTTTAGGAGAAATTGCTCCGTTTGGTGTGTCACGTTTGGCTACCAAAAAAAAACGAAAATTCAGTCTTCAAAAACGCCAAACTTTTTTCCAAATTAACTCCATAATATCGACTGAAACATGGTAAACGTTGTTTAGAATCAATCCTCAAGGTGTTTTTCACATATCTCTTCATGATATATCGTTCGTTGAAAGCCTCCTCTCTCCTCTCAATCACTGGATGACTGCGTGCAGCTTGTAGATTACGCACCAATTTAGACAAAGGACACCGGGCGGACCCTGGTAAATGTAGTCTCTTATGGCCAATCTTCCAATGATATGCCTACAAATACATCACAATGCTGCAGACACATTGGAGAAACGATAGAAAGGGCAGGCTCATTCCCGGCGCATTCACAGCCATATAAGGAGACAATGGAAAACAGAGCCTCAAAAATTCTGCCCATTTCTGGTTGAAGTTTCATCTTGGTTTCGCCTGTAGCATGAGTTCTGTGGCACTCACAGATAATATCTTTGCAGTTTTGGAAATGTTAGAGTGTTTTCTTTCCAAAGCTGCCAATTATATGCATAGTCGAGCATCTTTTGTGACAAAATATTGCGCTTAAAACGGGCACGTTTTTTTTATCCATAAATTAAAAGAGCGCCCCCTATATCCAAGAAGTTAAGCCCGGCACAGCTACAGCTACACTTGATCCCTGAATCCACTTGTTTAACAAGCAATGTCTCATTTTCACCTAATTCTCTCATACTGAAAATGAACCACATACTGTAGAGGAAAACATTCATTAACAGATAGTGGTTAGTTCGTTAGCTAGTTAACTAGTTAACATTTCACACAGATTGCCAGGCTCCAGTAAGCAAGTAACGCATTATAACTTGAGGAACGGCAAGGAGTCGTATACCAGTTAATACTATAGCGAATTGGTTACGTTACTAATGTTATCTCATCTGATGTTGTAACGTTAGCTACCTAATGTTAGCTGACTGACTTTATTAGCCAGCTAATTTTCACACCATAAACTCAATTATCAGTTAAGTTGGCTAATGTTGCTCAACATTTCTCTGGCTGGCTAACAGAGAATCCAAATGACAGTTGTTTTTCGGTTACAGCTCATTAAGTACGCTTCATCACCTTTTCACCCCTGTCCCATGGTCAGGCGTCTCACCTACCTCTTCGTTATAGTTCAGTGGACGTGATGCTGTAACTAGCAAACTGCCTTTCCACTCTCTGCTGTCTTTCCAGAGCGCTCTGATGCTGTAACTAGCAAACTGCCTTTCCACTCTCTGCTGTCTTTCCAGAGTGCTCGCTGATGCTGTAACTAGCAAACTGCCTTTCCACTCTCTGCTGTCCTTCCAGAGTGCTCGCTGATGCTGTAACTAGCAAACTGCCTTTCCACTCTCTGCTGTCTTTCCAGAGCGCTATATTGCTGTAACTAGCAAACTGCCTTTCCACTCTGCTGTCTTTCCAGAGCCCTCTGATGCTGTAACTAGCAAACTGCCTTTCCACTCTCCCACTGTCTTTCCAGAGCGCTCGCTGATGCTGTAACTAGCAAACTGCCTTTCCACTCTCCCACTGTCTTTCCAGAGCGCTCGCTGATGCTGTAACTAGCAAACTGCCTTTCCACTCTCCCACTGTCTTTCCAGAGCGCTCGCTGATGCTGTAACTTGCACATTGGTTGTCTCTTCTCTCTTCTGTCGCTGCATTCTGTTGATATGTAAACGTTTGGCTGAGCCTTGATACAGCCAGTATTGCTCCAAACACGCATCACTCGTTCGTTTACAGACAGTAGTGATCCAAAGCCCCCACCCCCCAAACTTTTCTCATCGGATCTACACGAATCAGGTAGGTCACCTGTTTTGGATTCAAAATGGTGAATTTCACCAAAAGGTGACTAGTATGCATCCCTGCAATTGAGATGGTATTTAATGAGTTGGACCGCAGAGTGAAGGAAAATTAGCCAACAAGTGCTCAGCAAATGTGGGAACTCCTACAAGACTGTTGGAAAAGCATTCCAGTTAAAGCTGGTTGAGAGAATGCCAAGAGTGTGCAAAGCTGTCATCAGGGAATAGAGTGGCTACTTGGAAGAATCTAAAATCTAAAATATGATTCCTGTGTGGTATTTCATAGTTTGATGTCTTCACTACTATTCTACAATGTAGAAAATTGTCAAATAAAGAAAAACCTTAAATGAGTAGGGTTTGTGCAAACTTTTGACTGGTACTGTAGGTCTGGCCCGCTGGTCAGATGTCTAGGTCCTTACCGGCCGACAGGCTGGATGTAGTACAGTATACATAAGCTAGGCCTAATTGGCTGACTGGACCTACCTATCTGGCCAACAAGCCAGATCTTCCACCTGGCCGGTTGGAGTTTACCTACCCCGCACGCCGGACCTACCTACCTGGCCGGCCCATCGCCCATCGCCCTGACCTACCTACCTGGCCGGTCAGCTGACATACCTACATGGCCGTCTGAAACTACCTATATATCTACCTGGCCGACTGGCTGACATTATGTGCATGCCCGTCGGCTGGCTATGTGCCTACCGATCTGACCTGCCATCTGGATCTACTAACCGGCCAAACTGGACCTTCCTTCCCCGAACGCTGAACCTATGTACCTGGCCGGCCAGCAGGCTGGAACCAACAACCGGTCGACTGTTACCTACATGGCCCACCGACCTACCTACCTGCAACCTGGCTGTTATCTATCTGGCCGGCCAACAGGTTACTAGCTGGTCGTATGGCCTACCTGACTGACCTATCTGGCCGGCTGACCTGAACTAACTACCTCGCCTGTTACTATGTGCATGGACGGTCGACTGTTACATGTGTGCATGGCCGTCGACTGTTACTATGTGCATGGGTCGACTGTTACTATGTGCATGGCCGGTCGACTGGTCCAACTGGAAGCTGACTGGTCTTATCTGGCATACCGGTCCTTCAGTGGCTTCCTGATCTTTCCTATGTGAAGTACATGGCACAATGCCACATTTCCCTCTGTCATGAGACAATTAACCCCTGATTCAGGCAGCTTAGCTGTCGACACCTTGGTTTATTTAACTAATTGGAGCCATTAGTGTGCAGCTTTTCCTTACTTTTCCCCAGTCTTGAGAAACTCTTGATGACTTGTTGATGCAACGTTGAACTTATTTTTAATGAGTAGACAATTCAAGTTAAAATAGTGTTTAAAGGTCACTCATATGGGTCACAGTTTTTCTGTGAAATGAATGTTACCTCATTATGTCTCGTGAAATGTCTTCCCTAAGGGTGTCATATAGCCTGGGCAGTGGTGGGAAAAGTACCCAATTGTCATACTTGAGGAAAAGTAAAGATACCTTAATAGAAAATGACTGGAGTAAAAGTGAAAGTCACCCAGTAAAATACTACTTGAGTAAAGTATTTGGTTATAAATATACTTAAGTATATTTTAACAATTACATTTACTTTTGATACTTAAGTATAAATCATTTCACATGACTTATATTATGCAAACCAGATGGCAGAAATAGTTTTTAGTTTTTATTTACGGATAGCCAGGGGCACACTCCAACACTCAGACATACTTCACAAACGAAGCATGTGTTTAGTGTATCCGCCAGGTCAGAAGCAGTAGGTATGACCAGGGATGTCGTCTTAATAAGTGTGTGAATTAGACCATTTTCTTGTCCTGTTAAGCATTCAAAGTGTAACAAGTCAAGTACTTTTGGCTGTCAGGGAAATTGTATGTAGTAAAAAGTACATTATTATCTTAAGGAACGTAGTGGAGTAAAAGTAAAAGTTGTCAAAAATATAAATAGTTAAGTACAGATTCCAAGAAAACTCCTTTAGTAGTACTTTTAAGTATTTTTACTAAAGTACTTTACAACACTGAGCCTGGGTACCAGTCTCTTTGTTCTAACGTTCCAATCTTTGTCATTCCTTGTCGTGTTTGGCATATGACATGGAATACAAGGAGTGGAATGTAACACAATACAGGTCTGGATTTCAGGCTAACTTTCCTACTCTCAAACTGGAAACAGCAGATGGCGGTGTCTTGACATGAGAATGCACACACGTATCAATTAAGCTTGTAACTTCAGCACTGTTGACAGAGTATTGTTATGGGGTCTAGAAAATGTGAGCATCTTTCTTTTGCATGACTAATGACCCTGTGCTTTTTGTCTTTGATTTCCCGGATTGTCAATATTGCCCCGGACAATAGTTTAATAAACACAGCTTCTACAGCGCTGGAAATATTCCTTAGATATTCCACGCGAAGCGGGCTCCATTGCAATCTAGCTGGTGAGTTGGTATCAGGTGTTGACACAAAATACAAATAAAAACAAAGTAAAACTTTGAACTTTGAAACAACAGGCCGAAGCAGCTGCTCGAGGCGCAGAAGGTATCTGAGTTCGTGACAGGAAAAATATGAACACAGTATGATGAAGGCTTGGTTCAAAGGTATCTTCCATCTTCACTGCACCTGTGAATGGCGTCTATTACTTCACCTCTACTACATTCTCCCACCTTTTATTTATTTTTATTTCACTTTAATTTAACCAGTTAGGCTAGTTGAGAACACCTTTATTTAACCAGGTAGGCTAGTTGAGAACACCTTTATTTAACCAGGTAGGCTAGTTGAGAACACCTTTATTTAACCAGGTAGGCTAGTTGAGAACACCTTTAGTTAACCAGGTAGGCTAGTTGAGAACACCTTTATTTAACCAGGTAGGCTAGTTGAGAACACCTTTATTTAACCAGGTAGGCTAGTTGAGAACACCTTTATTTAACCAGGTAGGCTATTTGAGAACAAGTTCTCATTTACAACTGCGACCTGAACAAGATAAAGCAACGCAGTTTGACACATACAACAACAAAGAGTTACACATGGAGTAAACAAACGTACAATCAATAATACAGTAGAAAAATCTATATACAGCATGTGCAAATGAGGTAGGATAAGAGAGGTAAAGGCAAAAAAGGCCATGGTGGCAAAGTAAATACAATATAGCAAGTAAAACACTGGAATGGTAGTTTTGCAATGGAAGAATGTGCAAAGTAGAAATAAAAATAATGGGGTGCAAAGGAGCAAAATAAATAAATAAATTAAATACAGTTGGGAAAGAGGTAGTTGTTTGGGCTAAATTATAGGTTGGCTATGTACAGGTGCAGTAATCTGTGAGCTGCTCTGACAGTTGATGCTTAAAGCTAGTGAGGGAGATAAGTGTTTCCACCGCACGGGGCCATCTTGGTTAAGGTTTCATAGCATAGTCTGCATATCAATAGTTTTGTCAAGGCTGTAAAAAAAGTGTTTGGAATTGATTCCTGCTACTTTAGATAACATTTATGATCTCCCTTAGTATTTTCTCTCTTTTAACAGTAGCATACAGATATGATGAACATATGTGGTAAATTACCTTACTTGTACAGTTATTGGAGGATTTTGGTACTTGAAGCTCTTTTGACATATGTTTGTGAACTGTACTTTAGAATCTCTTCATGGGTGTACTCTTGTGTCTTGTATTGTCTTGAACGTTAGATCCAGTGGCTATGCTACCACAGTGTGTACGGTGGGGCAGTGGGAGTTGTTCATCTCAGGGTAAAGATGTAGAGATATCCCACCTATCTAGCAAAGACTGTTAACAATTTCTTCCTTGTTCCTGGTTACCTCCTCACTTGTCACATGACAGTGCTTTCCTCTCTGTCTTGAAAACAACAAACGATGAGGCATGATGAGGCAGACAGAACCCCAATGAGCTATCCAAATGGGTTTCTTACCCTTCTTCCCCTTCTGCTAATGCGTTGCATGTGTGTGTCTCTGTCTGCCTGTCTGTGTCTGTCTGAACTGTGTCTCCTCCCTCCTCCTCAGGCCTACCAGTCTCTGAAGCCGCTGGCATCGTGGGCAGAGACAGCCCACCCACCTCTTCTGGCTCTCTGGCTTTACCCTCCTAACAGGCTTCCGCACAACGTGTGAACACACACACACACACACACACAGCACTTACTCTGCTCTCAACATGCTCGCCAACGAAACACTGAGCAAACTTTCAAATTGTTCATGAACTAACCTCAACTACAAGCACCACTCTGCACCTCACACACTCAAAGACCACTGCTCCATACTCAGGAATGGGTCATGTTTGTTTTACAATTATGCCCACATTGATACTTTTCCAAGGATATACAGTACCACTGTTGGGATAATACAAATGACTTGAGTGTCTGGTGTGGCCGGCAGTAAGATACTGTGGGTCTTAACTTCCTTTAAGTCAAATGTTCACTTACTCATACATTGAGGTCAATGGGAGACTAACTGAAAATCTGACTAAAATGTCTGTTACACACAGGTGTCAGTGGACTCTATCCTTGGAGTTCATCGTTGCTACAGTGAACAACCTCATCTTCCCACCCAAGGTGAGACACCAACGTTTTACTATAAATCAGTGTCCTTCGTCCACAACTATTCCCCGCAATGTGTTTAGTCTAGGCTAGGGTATATTCTTCCTGGTCAGGTCGCATGGTCAGAAAACTCAAGGCGCTAAGTCCAGTCTAATGGACCTTTTATGTAACTCATTTTCATTAATTTTTATTCCTCTTCTCAACCCTCCTCTTCCCTCCATCCCCTCCCCGGGACGGGGGGTGTATATCCAGGGGCTGTATCTGGAGGGGGCTGGCTGGGATAAGACTTGTCTGGTGGAGGCTGAGCTTGTGCAGCTGGTCTGTCCCAATCCTCAACATCATCAACTTCAAACCGCATATAGTCAAGAGTAAGGCAATCTTTTTTTTCTTCTCTCCCTCTCTCTCTCTCTCTCTTTCTCTCTCTCTCTCTCCCTTTCCTGTCTCTCTGTATGTCTGTCTGTCTGTCTATCTGCCAAGTGACAGTGATGTAATGTCTGTGGCAAACTGGTCTACGAATTCTAATGATATGTAAACTATGTTAGCTAGCTCGCTAACATAGTTTAGGATTAAGTTTAGAACTTAGGTTAAGGTTAGGGTTAGCTAACATGCTAAAAAGTAATAAGTAGTTGAGAAGTTGCAACCACCCCCAACCTTTCGTTTTTGGCTTAAGTACAGGGCAGACCCTCCTTTGCGATGGGGGGGGGCAGACCCTCCTTTGTGATGGGGGTGGACCTCAAGTCTGGAGATGTGCCTTTTGACCACTGGATCAAGAGAGGAACCATTCTGCTCATGAGTCTGGACAGCTAGGGGGCTACACACACACACACACACACACACACGAGACATAGACAGGACACAGACATTACATCACTGGCTTCATCTGTCCTCTGCATGCCAGCACAACGCGATCACACACACACACTCATACACACACACAAACACAAAGTACACACAACCTTTAACATCTCTGAATCACACTTTACTAATGAACACTATACTCTTTCTTAGGTAAAACACAAACATACTCCACAAGGTGCCTTTTGAATTCTCCGTAGAACGTTGTTTTCTTTTTATCTCAGGGTTTTATCATTTAGAAAATATTCTAATCCCTTCAACAATTTTTTTGCTGAAATGACTGCAGATTATTGTAATAATTAGAATATACTGTATAACTGCAGTTGGCTCTTTGGGGTTTGACTGATATGTTTATATGAAGGACTGACATTCTCCTCTCTCCAATTTCAACTTCTCATGACTCACTTCCTAATATAACAACAGCATCAACACAACATCACTCCACTGTCCACTGTGACCTCTTTTACCCTGCTGGAAGAGCTCTCAACAATACAACCGAGGCAGACACACACACAGACACACACACAGACACACACCCAGTCACACAGACAGTTTGTATCTACCCACAAGCCATCAGATTGCTGAACACTTGAACTGGACTGTCCTGCTCTGATTCTCCACACCTTAGTACCCATGCACTCACCCACACAAACATGCACACGTCTACACACACACACACACACACACACACACACACACACACACACACACCTATACATTCATTCTACACACACATCACAACTGCTGCAACCAGACTCTCATTATGATTGCTAAATAGTGCACAATGTAAACACTTGCCCCCAATCCCCCCTTCCCCAAAATATTTGTAAATATTGGACTATAAATTGTGCCTTCCTGTATTATACTTATGCTCAAATATTTACTCTATTCTACTGAGCCATTTTATGTTCATATGCTTATCTTTTATTATTTCTTATTGTTGTTGCAATGTGGAGAAGGAACCTGCAAGTATCCATCACATATGGATAGTAAAAACTTTAAACGGAAACTTGAAACTTGAACTCACCGTAATAAATAAACACTCTTCCTCGTAATTATTTCATGGTAATTATTCAGACACACACAAACATATGCTAGGTCTTGTCCTATAATAAATATATTCTGGAATTATGTTTTTGACTTTGTAAGCAATGTATTTAAGTGTTCCCTTGCAAAGAACCCATACCTGGAGTAATCCTTGGTTTCAAAATGCCTACCTATTAAATATACTCGTCTGCAGCAAAGAATTGTTGTTACAACACATTAGTTAAATAAAGATGTTCCTACGATGGAAGAGTGGAAGAAACGTGTTTCATGGAAAAGATATCCTTAAAATAAAACTGCAGGAAAAAAATACAAAAACTGTGAAAGAATATGGGAGCCGCTTGTTGGAAATAATATCGTGTAGACATGAGACTCATCATTCTCAAACCAACCAAACATACCATACATTTCATGACTTATTCTTGCAATTATTTGTTTTCCTAATTGTTTTCTAATTATTTTCTTCCCTTTTGTTGCATAATTGTATATCTGCTTTTTTGTATACTTGTTTGCATCTCAGAAGACTAGAACCGTAATAATAATAACCATATTAACTTCACGAACACTAATTATACTAGCGCATAGCACAGACACACAGTACTGACACTCACTCAGCAGTGGTTAGGAAGGGTACGGGGGCAGGACACACAGCGACCCAGACCCCGCTGCTGTCAGAGATCACACATACTGATTTGAGGTAGTTTGGGGAATGGGTAGGAGAACTGGATAATAATACTGATTTGAGGTAGTTTGGGGAATGGGTAGGAGAACTGGATAATAATACTGATTTGAGGTAGTTTGGGGAATGGGTAGGAGAACTGGATAATAATACTGATTTGAGGTAGTTTGGGGAATGGGTAGGAGAACTGGATAATAATACTGATTTGAGGTAGTTTGGGGAATGGGTAGGAGAACTGGATAATAATACTGATTTGAGGTAGTTTGGGGAATGGGTAGAAGAACTGGATAATAATACTGATTTGAGGTAGTTTGGGGAATGGGTAGGAGAACTGGATAATAATACTGATTTGAGGTAGTTTGGGGAATGGGTAGGAGAACTGGATAATAATACTGATTTGAGGTAGTTTGGGGAATGGGTAGGAGAACTGGATAATAATACTGATTTGAGGTAGTTTGGGGAATGGGTAGAAGAACTGGATAATAATACTGATTTGAGGTAGTTTGGGGAATGGGTAGGAGAACTGGATAATAATACTGATTTGAGGTAGTTTGGGAATGGGTAGGAGAACTGGATAATAATACTGATTTGAGGTAGTTTGGGGAATGGGTAGAAGAACTGGATAATAATACTGATTTGAGGTAGTTTGGGGAATGGGTAGGAGAACTGGATAATAATACTGATTTGAGGTAGTTTGGGGAATGGGTAGGAGAACTGGATAATAATACTGATTTGAGGTAGTTTGGGGAATGGGTAGGAGAACTGGATAATAATACTGATTTGAGGTAGTTTGGGGAATGGGTAGGAGAACTGGATAATAATACTGATTTGGTAGTTTGGGGAATGGGTAGGAGAACTGGATAATAATACTGATTTGAGGTAGTTTGGGGAATGGGTAGGAGAACTGGATAATAATACTGATTTGAGGTAGTTTGGGGAATGGGTAGGAGAACTGGATAATAATACTGATTTGAGGTAGTTTGGGGAATGGGTAGGAGAACTGGATAATAATACTGATTTGAGGTAGTTTGGGGAATGGGTAGGAGAACTGGATAATAATACTGATTTGAGGTAGTTTGGGGAATGGGTAGGAGAACTGGATAATAATACTGATTTGAGGTAGTTTGGGGAATGGGTAGGAGAACTGGATAATAATACTGATTTGAGGTAGTTTGGGGAATGGGTAGGAGAACTGGATAATAATACTGATTTGAGGTAGTTTGGGGAATGGGTAGGAGAACTGGATAATAATACTGATTTGAGGTAGTTTGGGGAATGGGTAGGAGAACTGGATAATAATACTGATTTGAGGTAGTTTGGGGAATGGGTAGGAGAACTGGATAATAATACTGATTTGAGGTAGTTTGGGGAATGGGTAGGAGAACTGGATAATAATACTGATTTGAGGTAGTTTGGGGAATGGGTAGGAGAACTGGATAATAATACTGATTTGAGGTAGTTTGGGGAATGGGTAGGAGAACTGGATAATAATACTGATTTGAGGTAGTTTGGGGAATGGGTAGGAGAACTGGATAATAATACTGATTTGAGGTAGTTTGGGGAATGGGTAGAAGAACTGGATAATAATACTGATTTGAGGTAGTTTGGGGAATGGGTAGGAGAACTGGATAATAATACTGATTTGAGGTAGTTTGGGGAATGGGTAGGAGAACTGGATAATAATACTGATTTGAGGTAGTTTGGGGAATGGGTAGGAGAACTGGATAATAATACTGATTTGAGGTAGTTTGGGGAATGGGTAGGAGAACTGGATAATAATACTGATTTGAGGTAGTTTGGGGAATGGGTAGGAGAACTGATAATAATACTGATTTGAGGTAGTTTGGGGAATGGGTAGGAGAACTGGATAATAATACTGATTTGAGGTAGTTTGGGGAATGGGTAGGAGAACTGGATAATAATACTGATTTGAGGTAGTTTGGGGAATTAGGAGAACTGGATAATAATACTGATTTGAGGTAGTTTGGGGAATGGGTAGGAGAACTGGATAATAATACTGATTTGAGGTAGTTTGGGGAATGGGTAGGAGAACTGGATAATAATACTGATTTGAGGTAGTTTGGGGAATGGGTAGGAGAACTGGATAATAATACTGATTTGAGGTAGTTTGGGGAATGGGTAGGAGAACTGGATAATAATACTGATTTGAGGTAGTTTGGGGAATGGGTAGGAGAACTGGATAATAATACTGATTTGAGGTAGTTTGGGGAATGGGTAGGAGAACTGGATAATAATACTGATTTGAGGTAGTTTGGGGAATGGGTAGGAGAACTGGATAATAATACTGATTTGAGGTAGTTTGGGGAATGGGTAGGAGAACTGGATAATAATACTGATTTGAGGTAGTTTGGGGAATGGGTAGGAGAACTGGATAATAATACTGATTTGAGGTAGTTTGGGGAATGGGTAGGAGAACTGGATAATAATACTGATTTGAGGTAGTTTGGGGAATGGGTAGGAGAACTGGATAATAATACTGATGATGCTGATAATGATGTTTCCACTAACTCTATGAGGAATTGCTGTACTGTAAAAACCACACACACACACACACACACACACACACACACACACACACACACACACACACACACACACACACACACACACACACACACACACACACACACACACACACACACAGACTTTCATCCACTGTATAGCCTTTCCTTTATATCCCTTAGTAGCATCTGGATGTGGTGAATGTCTGAGTGTGATAGTGTGTCTTCCGTGTGTAATGACATTTATCTGTGTGTGTTTGTAGGATTGGCAGAGAGCTCAAATGTCTGAGTGTCACATTTTATGGCAGGATGGCAAGCCACTCCTACACGCACGTACGCGCACACACACACACACACACACACACACGCACACACACACACACACACACACACCAGTGGAGGCTGCTGAGGGGAGGATGGCTCATAATAAGGGCTGGAACAGAGCGAATGGAATGGCATCCAAAGCATTCTGTATTTGATACGATTCCACTTATTCTGCTCCAGCCATTACCACGAGCCCGTCCTCCCGATTAAGGTGCCACCAACCTCCTGTGACACACAATGTGCTTAATCAGGGTAAGATAAAGGACATTTGTATGCTAATACACATTTTACCAAAGTGAAGGGAGGAGCAAACAAATGAACACACACACACACACACACACACACACACACACACACACACACACACACTGTAAAGGCGTCAACCCAAAGTTATTCACAGGAGGGGAAAAACAAGAGAGGGACTGGGGAGAAAGCGTGAAACAGAAGAAACAGTTGTGATGGAGGGGAAGGAGTGAGGGAGGCAAGGAGTGAGTGAAGGAGTGAAGGTTGATTGAGGGAATGAGAGCCTCCCTTCAGTTCAAGGCCGTATTCAGGCGGAAATGTCTCCTGAAAGAGACGTAGACTTCCTCAGACCGTTAAGGGTCTCTTTATGTTGGCCGGCCCAGGTCTGGCGTGTGTTGTGATGGCGGTGTGTGTGTGTGTGTGTATTACTAGTTGTTGGGGTGCTCATAGCAACATGCCATTCAAATTCAAATAGGCTTCTTCTAAGTTGTTCTGAGGCAGTGTTGTGTTGGAAAGCGTTGCCTCAGGTTGAAACAATATGCTAGTTGAAAGATAAGGAAATTATCTTCAATTGTGATGGAAACACTAATAATGTATAGGGCCTAAATAATGCATTCCACTTTCTGAAGAGGGTTTGTGTTGGATCTCAGAGGGTCAATAGGAAACAATACATCAAAAAAAATCACCTTCAACTAGTCTAGTCATTTCACATATCTGATATTTCTAGGAGGCATTCGCTGTTTGTAGCAAACATTTCCCATCTGCTTAATCCATTTAACGGTGTAAAACGAGCCCACTAACATTCCTAGATAAATGTATTGGAAAGTAAACTAATGTCGTTGTCCACCGTGGTGAAATGGCCTATTATCCAAAGGAAATCACTATTGTAAAAACATCACTATATAAAATATAACTGTATATCTTCGAGTGGCTCTCATGGATTTACCATAAATATGTCCAGTTTAAACTATAGAAGAAATGACTGAGCAAACACTCAACGGAAAAATCTGGGTCTAATGGAATTTCGGCAAGTCACACAGTGTGTGTTTGCCAGTGAGTACTGAGGCGGGGCAGTTTAGGTCCAAGACTGGTTCCCCGAAAATGAACCTGCATGAAAGAGAGAGGGTAAGAAAGAGGGAGGAGGAAGAGAAGAGCATTTACATCAGAGAAGGGGGGGGCTGCGTTTCAATGGATTAAGAACTGCGCAATTTCCTAATAGCCATCGCTGGGATCCTGGTGTCCTCCTAAAATAAAGAACGCGTATTTAGATTGAGCATGCTTGTGGCAAACCTGTGCGCGGTGCACGCAGCTACGACGTATGTGGATTGGCGATTTTGAAAAGGGGTGTTCAGTTCTTAGTTCTGAGAGGGCTGTACACTCATTTTGGAGGACGATATGACTGTGCAAGATATATAATTACTGGTCGGGTTTTCGAATATGTAACAAGAAGAGTCTGATCGTAATGCCAGGCCAGTGGGTGATTCTCTAAACGCTCTAATCTCTCCCAAGCAAGGATTTCATTATGTATCTGCGTGTAGTTTCGCCAAACCGATATTTTCAAATGCATTATGGATTTATGGAACATTATTCACCTATTACTTAATTTTGTGAACGTTTTCGGAGGGCTGCGTGGCTGAACTAAAGACATTTGGGGCAAAGCAGCTACGTAGCCGTTTTTTTATGTTACAGTATTTTAACAATGAGAGCAGCAACGGCACCTCCCATGAGAAATCTGCATGCACAAACAGGTAATTAGGCTACGTTGTTGCAACCCTCTATTACACACGCTGCTACAATGTAACAAGGTATATGAGAAGTTTCCTATTGGTAGCCTTCAGCCAGACGCATCTATAGGGAAAGTAGCAAACGCATTTGCATGCTTTACTTCTGCCCACTGTATTTATCTTTTTACAATTAGTAATATTGAAAGGGTTTGCTCCTGATGAGGTCGAATGGGTTTACGGGAACCTAGTGGGAGTTGAGATGTGACGGGAATGCCTTCATTTGATGTGCTGCTTGATTGAGGGTTCTCCTTCTAAAACGTTATAAAAATCTTCAAGTCGCACTAAGTTGTATGTTCATCAGTAGTGCCAGGGTCAAAAATGTCGCGTCTGTGCTATTATATTAATCAATGGTTAAGTACCCGTGGCCATTGAATGAAATCTGGGCCTTCTAGTGTTCGGGGAAGGAGTGTCGCATTTTCTTTCTGAAATGTCATGTGGTGAAGTTGTGGCGGTTCCGTAGAATTTCCAGGAAAGGCGTTTGAATTGTTTTCCATAGAGAAAGATAGAGGACTGATCTTTGTATATGTGCCATTATAATGTCTGTGACAGCATAGCCAGCGTCATCTCCATTTTAAAGTAATCAATTTGCTTCTTCCTCATTGGCTGGTTGCTCCAAACTAATAAGTAAAAATCTACGTTATCTGGGAGGGCATAAAGCAACAATGCTCCCAGCGCATAGAAATCCCAACCAAGTTGACTACTTTAAAATGGTGAAAGCCCTCAATTGCAAGAGGTATATTATACGTGATGAGTCCTCTATCTATCTCTATGATTTTTTTTTAATGTAATTTTTTTCTCCTTTCGCTTTCTCTGCTGGTCCATTTTGGTAACCACTGTTTTATCCCCACTAGAGGACGCCACAGGTCTATATATTGTTTTATTTGTATTTTACTTTTATTTAAGGATGCAAGTCAGTTAAGAACAAATTCTTATTTACAATGACAGCCTGGGCCAATTGTGTTCCTACCTTTGGGACGCCCAATCACGGCCGATTGTGATACAGCCTGGAATTGAACCAGGGTCTGTGGTGACGCCTCTAGCACTGAGATGCAGTGCCTTAGACCACTGCACCACTCTGGAGCAAAGATGGACTAAAATGTAGCCCCATCTTTTCGGGAGTGAAGTTGACAATCAGAGTTCACATTTTTAAAGTTTTATCTTGACAAGGTTATGTGAAGGAAGGGTAAGTTAGGGCTTGACCTTAATTGGGGAAAACTCCACCCAAGTGTGTATTTGAAGTTAAAAAGTTTTGAAACTGCAGTAAAATGTGCAGCAACTGCGGTCGACGGTGGCATTTTGGATGCAGTAATTGCAGAAGGATTGCAGTGTACTGCAGTTACACTGCAAAATTACTGCAGTAAAAAAAAAGTTATTTTGGATGCATATGCAGTTCACGATCACACCGACGGAGCTATTGCATTTTGGTACCCCAGAAGTGCATTCATTTCCAACGGAACGCTGCGTTTGCCTTGCGGCGTTGCGTTGCAGAGGCTGTTGCAGTGCGTTCTGTGCTGTACACACGTTGGATACGTTGGAACCTATGCCTCAAACTATATGTGTAAGACGGCTTGACAGAAATGGTATGGAGGGGAACGTTTAACTTTTAGTTGCAGACACATCCAGATGATACTGTGTTCCGGCTTTGCACATCATGTGTTATACTGCAGTCTGACTGCAATCTTTTTCATTCGGGGACAGATTGACACTTTACTCATTGAGTAATGAGTACCCCCGGGAGTGAATTGTTCTCAGGTTATAACTACATGTATCGTGCAACAACAACAACAACAACAACAACAACAAATGTGTGTGAAAACATGGATCAAACTATTGCAGGCAAAGTCTAGTCGGGGAACAAATGTCAAAATGCAATACAATTTGAAATCCCTAGAGGCTGACACACGCTCAAACCAAGCACGGTGTCGTAACATGTTCAGGATGAGCACGTTAAATCTATAACAACAACTGAACGTGATACCCTATTAACTCAATGGTCTCGTAAGCTCCAGGATTGCTCCTCAGACAGACTACGTGAGTCCTGGCTTGTCGCGCCAGGCCTCTAGGCTCTTCTGCCGTAATGTCAGTCCATTAACATGCTTCTGTATTCACAGCATGGAGACCTACCATGGCACAGCCTCGGCATGCTGCCAGCCTGGTGTCACCTGAACAGACATTAGAGATGTGAACCTGCCGTTGGCATCATGGTCAGGGCTTTGCAGCAACAGCGGGAGCCATTCAAAATGGAGTGTGGGAAAGGTTAGTGTGGAATCCTGCCTTGTGATATCATGCTTTTACATATGATAAAGGAGCACTTTGATTTGAGAGCGGTACTTCATTGCATTGACAGAAAGCTTTCACGTTGCCCTCCTGCAGGGCGGCAGTCTGGTCGGCGGGAGCGTGCAGTTGTCCAGGTAAGGATGTGTGTCTGTGTGGATGTCTATGCATTTATACATACAGTATGCTGGTGCTGTGCATCTGTGCTTGTGTTTGCCGGTGTGTTTGTGTGTGTTTGTGTCTGTGTGTTTGTATGTGCCTGTCTCTGTGTTTGCGTTTGATTGCACAGCTCCAGTGGTGAGGTCCCTAGCTCTCTCCCTTCACTGTCTGTCTGTCACTGAGAGGGTCACAGCTCCAGTGGTGAGGTCCCTAGCTCTCTCCCTTCCCTGTCTGTCTGTCACTGAGAGGATCACAGCTCCAGTGGTGAGGTCCCTAGCTCTCTCCCTTCACTGTCTGTCTGTCACTGAGAGGGTCACAGCTCCAGTGGTGAGGTACCTAGCTCCTCTCCCTTCCTGTCTGTCTGTCTGTCACTGAGAGGATCACAGCTCCAGTGGTGAGGTCCCTAGCTCTCTCCCTTCCTGTCTGTCTGTCACTGAGAGGGTCACAGCTCCAGTGGTGAGGTACCTAGCTCTCTCCCTTCCCTGTCTGTCTGTCACTGAGAGGATCACAGCTCCAGTGGTGAGGTCCCAGCCTCTCCCTTCCTGTCTGTCTGTCACTGAGAGGATCACAGCTCCAGTGGTGAGGTCCCTAGCTC